>NW_022984799.1:55739-57619 GCF_010094145.1 Didymella exigua CBS 183.55
GGCCAATCAGGAGTTGCCAGGTCTCGCTTAATCGACCTGGCAACTGCTGATTGGCTGCACGACAGGTCCCTGCTCGATTGCGCAGATCCGACCTCTCGCCGCTCGCTCTTATCTGACATTAGGAGCGCTTACCCACTTCAGCGCGCACCTGCTTCTTTAACTTCTTTCTATCACCACGTACCCTAAACTCCTTTAGAGCTGCTATCTGCTGCCCTTCCTTAACTATAAGGGTCCCTTCCTTCTAGATTCGCTTTCTTTTGCGCGATTTACGTTCTGTGGCAGCTGCTAGAGCTGCGTGAAGCTCAGCGTTCTCCTGTTGCGCCAAAACTAGCTTGTGCAATAGAATCGCTCCCCCCTTTGCGTAGTGCTCAAGCGCGCTCAGCACAGAATTGGGTGAGCTACCCTGCTGCTTCTTATACTTCTCTTGAATTAGAGTTAATTGCGACTAAAGTTCTAGGGTATTGCTAGGGGTTTATAACTGCTAGGGCTTATTATTATTAGGGAGTTATAGTAATAGAGTGCACAGCTTTATATTAAGCCCTATTATAACCTATTCTAGGTTAAAGGGGACTAGTCTAGCGCCTTAGAACCCTTCTTAGATATTGCTTAAGGTAAATATAGTATTATAGGCTACTTTAAAGTATAGCAGGAACTTAAGCTTTATAATATAGTTAATCTAGTTATATATAAGGTCTTTAGCTTAGCGCCTATATGCCTTCTTTAGAGGGGTAAAACAGCCTATATTAAGTGGCTATAGGAGATGCCTTAAGTGTAGAGGCATATATATAGTAATAATCTTGTTATCCTTGTAGTATTCCTAGAAATCTAGTAAGTTATAGCTCTTATAACTATTAATAACTAGTAGATAGTAGCTGCTAATAGTACAATCCTTTATATGCGTGTTAAAGTGCTTTAACTAGTTAAGACTAAGTTTATTAGTAGTCTAGCTATTCTTAGAGACCCTAATAACATAATTATAGGGTAGATTATCCTCTTTGTACTAGTTTAAGAGGTAGTTGTAGCCCTAGAAGATAATAAAGGGTAGAATAGCCTACCCTTTAGCATTAATGCCCTTAATAACTGTTGTCTACTCCTAATTACCTAGCTAGACCTACTTTAGCTGTCCTTGTCTCTCTAAAGCTGTAACAACTGCTCTAGTAGATATCTAGCCTATTATAAAGCCTGTCTTATTAAAGTTGTACATGTTGTTATCCTAGATGCTATACTTGGCTTTAATATTGGCTACTAGGCTAAACTAGCCCTAGATTATCTCAGGATCCTCGCAGAGGGCTCTCTTGTAGTCATACTTGCAATTAAACTTTACTTTGAGCTCTAGTTAGCGCTTAACAAACATACTAGGCTAGTTTAGGCCAACATAGCCCAGACTGCGCTCAGCGCGCAAAGAATTGGCCATATCAGCCACAGCTGCTAGCCAAGGGGAAAATCCTCGCACGTCTAGCTTAAGTATATAATTAACAATCACCTGCTCCTTAGTATTGATTAGGCTCCGTGATTTAGGCATAGAATCAACTCGTGAAGGTCGTCTAGCGCGTCGGTCGCTTAGTGTCTGTAGGGGAGCTCTATAGATAGCTGCAGCGCGCTGTAGAGAGAGAGTCGCGTCTTGTTTAAGAGCTTGAAGCTAGACTGGCGGATGGGTACCATGTACCTAGGGTAGGGTATAGGTAGGGTATAGGTCGCACGGACGTAGGTATAGGTAGGGGAGGGTCGCACGGACCATAGGTATAGGTAGGGTAGGGTTGCACGGACCATAGGTAGGGTAGGGTAGCACGTGACTGGGTATAGGTATAGGTAGGGTAGCACGTGCTAGGTATAGGTTTGGTTTGGGTATATTACTAACCTAGTTTGTATACAACTAACCC
>NW_022984799.1:57988-59349 GCF_010094145.1 Didymella exigua CBS 183.55
TACCCTACCTATACCTATACCCAGTCACGTGCTACCCTACCCAAACCGTTTGGGTAGGGTACCTCATGTACCCTACCTAGTTCCTACCCATAAATCACGTGACTATACCTATACCCTACCCTACCCTACCCATCCGCCAGCCTACTTGAAGCGCAAGCTGTATCTAAGCTTCTTTTAACGCGTCTGACTGGCGTTTGTGGAGAGGCATTGGTGTAGTAAGGGTGTTTTGGTAGGGTCTTGGCAAAAGTGTCCGACTCGCCCGTGTGTCCGACTCGCCTGTGGGGTACGTTACTGTATAAAAATGTCCTTACTAAGGCCTATGTGCAAGAGCTTAAAGAGTAATTAGTAGTAATAACTAAGAGAAAATTGCGTAAGAGAAGGTAGATTTAGCATAGTAGCACACTTAAGTATAGCCTAGCAATATTGTAGGTAGCTGCTAAGGCGTCTGTAGCAGCTTAGCTATCTAAGAAGACTTAGGGTAGAGGTAGTTAACTAGGAGCTTAATTAACTATTTAGCACTGTAGGAACTATAGCAAGACTAGACACAACGCACAAACGTGCTAGGAGGGTGTAGAAACATGTTCTAAATCTAAAGCAAGCACATAGTATGCTAGGTTACTATTTAATAGTAAGTAGTTGTAACATGGTTGGCAAGCGAGTCGGTCAGACAAGCGAGTCGGTCACCCCACCAACTTTGATCACCTACTCTATCTTAACACACAATGCCTCCACGCCACGCTCTGCTCATGCAGTCAAATGAAGCAGATATTCAGCTTGCTCTCTTATCTGTAGATTCTGCCCAAATTCAGAGTACGTAACGCGCTGCTACAGTCTTTAATATCCCAAAATCAACCCTAATTGACTGGCGCGCTGGAAAGCGCGCGCGACGCGATTGCCAGCCTAACTCAAGGAAGCTTACCCAGAGAGAAGAGGAGGTGATTGTCAGCTATATACTTCACCTAGATCAGCGTGGATTTGCGCCTACCTACGCAGCTGCACGTGATATGGCTGATAAGCTGCTGGCTGCACGCGGCGCTGGCCAGGTTGGGCAGAAGTGGCCAGCTAACTTTGTCAAGCGTACAGACAGTCTTTAGACGTGTTTTAACTAAGCGTACAATAGGCAGCAAGCTCTGTGTAAGGATGCAATATTAATAAAGAGGTAGTTTAAGCTTATAGAAGAGACAAAGGCTAAGCAGAGTATCTGTAATAAGGACGTCTATAACTTTAATAAAGCTAGCTTTATAATAGGCAAGATTACAACATAGCTGGTTATAACAGGAGCAGAGAGGAGAGGCAGGCCAAAGACTCTTCAGCTAGGCAATCGCGAGTAGGTAACGCTGATCGCTGCTATCAGCGCTGCT
>NW_022984799.1:60194-62491 GCF_010094145.1 Didymella exigua CBS 183.55
ATAAGAGCCACCAATCTCTAGCGTTCCAGGAGCTCTGCAAGGAGAACAACATCTACACGCTCTGTATGCCACCTCACTCATCTCACCTACTCCAGCCGCTTAATGTTGGCTGCTTCTCGCCATTAAAGCGCGCGTACAGCTGTAAGGTGGAGAGCCTTATGCGCAACCACATCAACCACATCACCAAGCTTGAGTTTCTGCCAGCGTTCAAGGCAGCGTTTGATCAAGCGTTCACGCCAGCCAATATCTGCTCAGCCTTCCGCGGCGCAGGCCTTGTTCCTCTACAACCAGAGGCTGTTCTATCAAAGCTAGATGTACAGCTGCGTACACCTACTCCACCAGCAGCAGCTCTGCCAGAGGCTCCCTGGGTAGCTCAAACGCCCAGCAACGCGCGTGAACTTGAGGCTCAGTCAAGCCTCATACGTGAGCGCGTGCGCCAGCACAAGAGCTCATCACCAGCATCAATTATTGAGGCGATTGACCAGCTAAAGAAGGGCGCTGAGGTGATGATGCTCTCTGCTGAGCTAATGCGCGATCAGATCTCTAGTCTTGAGAAGGCTAATAGCGCAGCCTCAGCGCGTAGGCGGCGCTCTAAAAGGCGTATACAGAAGCATGGAGTACTTACAAAGGGAGCTGGAGAGGATATACTGGCTCAAAATGAGGCTGACCAGCAGATTGCTCATGAAGAGCGTCAAGGAGGAGCGCGATCAGGCCTCAGCCAGCGCGCTCAAAGGCGCTGCACTAGGTGTAAAGAAACTAGGCACAACTCGCGCACATGCAACGCTGATACTATTAATATAGAGTAGTCTACTATATTAATATCTAGCAATAATATTATCGCGTTGTTGAGATATATCGCTTTAAAGTTGCAAAAGTTGGTAGGGTGACTAACTCGCTTGTCTGACTGACTTGCTTGCCAACCATGTTAGTTATAGTAACTTGTGTTAGTTATGCTAAGAGAAAATGGCTAGTTTAGTGATATAGCTAGCTTAGTAATAATCTACGTTACTACTACCTTGAGCAAGTATGTTAATAATTGTTGCAGCTAAAATAGAGGCAAAATGTATATACATTTGCACCCCTGAATTGGCTAGTAAAATAGGCATGATATCTGCTGCAACACACCCCCTCACGTCTAACCAGGACCATATAATTAGAGGTAACACAACATAGCAGAATGCCTAATGTGCTAAGTAGGTGAATCCTTCTTTGTAATGCTCTATTGCTGCAGATAGCACGCCAATAGAGCAGGTACTATGACAAGACCCTTGGCTATGGTCACCCATAGAACACGAAAATCCATTCAACCTTTGCTTGCGCAGCTTCAGCGTCTGGGCTCATAACTGTTGCAGCCAAAATAGAGGCAAAATGTACATACATTTGCACCCCTGAATTGGCTGGTAAAATAGGCATGATATCTGCTCCGACAGTTACTTAATGTAGTGTGTTTATTGCTATTAAAACTAAGGTACTCCTAACGCGTATAAGCCTTAGCATCCTAACATATCTTCTATATTAATAAAGAAGGCTTCCTTCTAGCCTTTAGAGACGTGTTTTTTAACGTGTTTACGTATAAGAACTGTAAAAAGGCCTTTAAGGCATTAGGGCTGGTCCCTAGTAATATATAGGTAGTACCTAATTAGCTTAAAGTATAATTTTATACCCCTCTACTAATACCTCTACTAGAAACACTATAGCAATCTAGAACCCTAAGTAATACCTACAAATTTAGGTTATAATTAAAGCTTGTAAGTAAGCGCTTTATATAGTTACTAATATCTACTTAGGAGGGGTTCTTAAAGCTTGTTAAAGGAGCTAAAGAGATACTAGATAAAAATGTGCTTATTTAGGCTTATGTATAGGAGCTTAAAGAGCAACTAGTAGAGATAACAAAGCGCAAGACTTAAAAAAGAAAGTAGATCTAGCATAGGGGCACAATAGAGTATAGTGAAGCAGCATTGTTAGTAGCTACATCGGGAAAAGTTTTTCGAAATCCGGCCTAGACTGGCTGTTGCTGACAGTCGTGGCATGGTTGTGCAACGGCTGTTCAACGGCCCTAACAGCCCTAATTTGCGCCCAACAGCCCTAATTTCGCGCTAATATTGCTAACAGCTAAAACACTAAGTGCCTATATTTAACAAACTTAAAACAACGTTGCAACGTCGTTACATGGCTACCCTTAGTAGTGCTAGCACTAGCATTAAATATTCAAAAATTGCAAAATTTCACATATAGATAGAGCGAAATTGTAGCTTTAAAATAAGCAAAAAATTATTGTTGTAGGCCTACTACAACGC
>NW_022984799.1:63756-161256 GCF_010094145.1 Didymella exigua CBS 183.55
AGTCTGCATCTGATGCAAGTGCGTCGTACGCAGGTTCTGCAGCAAGTAGTAAGTAATTGCTTGTCCCGTACATGGTGTTCACAATGCCAAGAAAAAGTGTCTGGCTTAGTGGTGTTTCTAGGTCGGTGGTGCTTTACGTTATACTAATTATTAATAGTTATAAGAGCTATAACTGTACAGAATTCTAGCAATACTGCAAGGATTACAAGATTATAGCTCTATATATGCCTACGCACTTATTACACCTCCTGCAGCCACTTAACATAGGTTGTTTTAGCCCTCTAAAGAAGGTGTACAGGGATAAGGTTAATAAGCTTATGCGTAACTAGATTAACTATATTATAAAGTAGGAGTTCCTGTTATGCTTTAAAGCAGCTTAAAAGAAAGCTGTAACCCCTAGTAATATCTAGGGAGGGTTCTAAGGGGCTAGATTAGTCCCTTTTAACCTAGAAAGGGTTATATTAACCCTTATTATAAAGCTGCGCACTCTATTACTACTACTCCCTATAAATAATAAGCCCTAGCAGTTACAAACCCTAAGCAATACCCTAGAATTTAAGTTATAATTAACTCTAATTTAAGATAAATATAACAGGGAGCAGGGTAGCTTACCTACTTCTATTTTAAGCATAATTAAGCACTATGTAAAGGGGGGAGCTATCCTGTTGTATAAGCTTACGCTTACACAAAAATAAATCTATAAGCTTAAAGTAGCTACTAAGGGTACTAAATAACATAAATTATATAAAAGAAAGTATATTTAAGCTAAGGGAAGCCTCATAGTTAAAGAGGGCTAGTAGTTAACTACTCTAAAGGAGTTTAGAGCGCATAGTAATAGAAAGAGGGGAAAGAAGCTAGTGCGTGCTAAAGGAGGTGAACCCTCCTAACAACACTATAGACAGTGTAGAGAGGGTAGACACAACTAGGCTGGCGGATGGGTAGGGTATGCTTTTTTACGTTTTGGCTTATAGCTTCTTAACTAGCAGAGATACGCTTACATAATCTATTATTTAATAGAAGCGCCTAGTATTGCGCCTTCTAATAAAAAAAGAATTAGCTTATTCTGCCTAGTATTAGCTAAGTTATTAACACTACCTAGCAAAGTATACCTATTAATAGGTATGCTCGCTAGGTACCCCCCCTTTTTTAACCTTTTCTAGCCTCTAGCTTGTGCAGTTTAATAGTTATAACAAAACCCTCTACTACAGAAATGTAGAGGTAGTTTTTCTCTTTCTTTTAAGCCCTATTTCGCTAGAATCCATGTATTATTGACAAAGTTTTGGGGGGTACCCACGAAGGACGTTGGAGTATACCCATTCCGCCAGCCTAGACACAACACGCAAATATGTAAGAATAATATTAAAGAGATCTCTAAGTAATATTATAGCTTGTTTTACCTTGTGCAGCGCTAGTTTATAGTGTTTTCGGTTATAATAGGGTTTAATAGGGGAGGGTATTAGCAAAAGTGGGCGACTCGCCCTACGCCTACGTTAGTCTGTGCTTAGATAGTTCGAAAAATTTGAACAGGAGAGCAGCAGTCTTGCAGCGCGAGGCAACCAGGCGCCTAGAGGCTCTAGGAATTTCAGGGGAGTATATCCCAGTTGGGTTGAGATGGACGCAGGCAAGAAGAGAGATACCTGGAATGTGCTTATTCGGAGTGTTGTGTTGAACGCTGCGTTGAGCGTCTTGTTGACAACTTCCAACGTTCCGCCCGTCTGATTGAGGTTGATCTTCAGGTTGCTGGGTGAGTACTTAGGCCAGTCATTGAGGCCAAGAAATGCGTCGAGGACACTCGTCACAGAGGCATTGCCAGTCTTGATGAAGTTGCCCCAATTCCTTTGCACGGCGCGAACATACTATCGATTGTAGTTCGGCAAAGGCCAGCCCTCTTCGGCTGCGTTGCCTGTGAGATAGTTACAGCCGTTGAGTTTGCCGGCATTGAGAGCTTGGCTGGGAGTTGATTGAATGAAGCTGCCGTCTGTGACAGGCTCCAAGGCCCAGGTTCCTTATCGTCCCAATGCAGAAGTCGTCTTTCCCCTACAACTTCCTGATGGTCCAAATCACTCGTTTCAATGACTGATACAACATGAGGTACAACGTGGGCGTCCTGCACGGCTTCCGCGTGACCTTAAATGGCCTAGGAAGCAGTCTCCTTGTTGCGATCATGACTATGCCATCTATTTGTGATAGGTATCCGCATGTACGAGGTGATGTGGTCTTGTTCCAGATTGATGGCGTTAGAGGGAGAGAGGGTGGATTGGACCCTGGATAGACACGCAGTCGATGACGTAGCTGGAGATCCACTCAGGAGATGCTAGTTTCATGGACGGTCCCTGAAGATCTGCGGTCGTCTGGGGAAGTAATCACACGTTCTTCGTCGCATTCTTACAGCATCCTGCGCCCTGTCCTCTTCTCTCCTTTGTCTGCTCTCCTACATGTGCACATACATTTCTTCACACTCGCTCATCTTCCGTCTCTCTTCGCACGCGGCTTGAACTCGTCGCGTGCATTTAATCCTGGTACTTCAACGACGGAGCCCCTAATTGTAACAAAGTAAACAGCTTCGCGATGCCAGTCAACACGCTTTCGGTGGGCGCTGCCGTCACGCCGATTGTAATCGAGACGTACATACTCCACTACCTGAACCGCGGTCCTTTGCGTCAAAAGCCTACTGCGCACATCTCGTACCACGAAGGACTCGAGCTCATCCGGCGGTTTCTGCACTATGCATCACTTCACCCAGTCGACGAGCTGCAGGCTTTCACGGCGCAATGGGTGCCAGTGCCCCACTGGGTGCACGACTACAGGGTCGAGATACCGCAAGGGCAGCTGGCACGCTCTGCGCAATACATCAATGCGCAGCTGGGCCCCAAAGGCATCAAGGCTGTAGGTGGGCCGACATGGTGGCAGTGGAGGCGTCAAGGGACAAAGCTGGAGGCTGAATGGATCGAGATGAAGAAGGATCGCGACGCCCGGGAAAAGTCGAGCATGCCGAAGGGGCAGCGCATCATGCTCTACGTCCATGGGGGCGCATACTTCTTCGGCAGCGTAGACGAGCACCGTTACCAGATGCAAAGACACGCGCGCAAACTCCAAGCTCGTGTGCTGGCCCCACGATACAGGCTTGCGCCTCAATTCCCCTTCCCGTGCGGCCTCATGGACTGTCTGGCAGCATATTTGCACTTACTTGCGGAGGGCCATGATCCGAACACCATCGTCCTAGCTGGCGACTCCGCAGGTGGTGGTATGGTGCTCAGTATGCTCGTGACTCTGCGCGACCAGGGAGTGCCGCTGCCAGCAGGTGCCATTCTGATTAGTCCTTGGGTGGACCTTACGCACAGCTTTCCAAGCCTGAGTGGAGATGGTAAGATGGACTACATCCCGGCCCACGGCTTCTTGCACAAGCCAAGCATAAGCTGGCGTAAGTGCACCGTCCATATTGCTGATAATATGCTGATCACAGTAGCGCCCCCAAACGCCGATGATCTCATGGCACTCGAGAACAATACCACTCAAGGCGGATACCAGAAGCGCAAATCATCGCCGCAAGTCTCGCTCTCTGGCAAAGACAAGGAAGATTGTGTGGCGCAGAAGGAAGCAAAGGCTGAGCGTGTGCGAGGCTATTCGGTCACCACAGAGAAGCCAGACCTAGACGACATCCTCAATTCGGATTCAGACACTTGGGTCTCACCGGATGGTAAGTACGGGGTAGGTCCAAAGGGCATCCTGTCGATACAGCTTGGAGAAGAGCGGATCGAGATCAAAGACCAGATCCAGTTGTACACCGCGAACCATCTCCTGACCCACCCTCTGGTCTCACCTGCTCTGCAGCCTTCGCTTGGCGGGCTGCCACCTCTGCTCATTCAGACCGGTGGAGGTGAGCTGCTCCGCGACGAACAAATCTACCTCGCGCACAAGGCCGCGCGCCCGGAAGCCTACCAGCCACCTCCTTCGAACAACCAAACAGCGGAGGAGATTGAGGCGCAAGCATTGAGATACAAGCCAACGAACGTTCAGCTTCAGGTCTGGGATGATCTGTGCCATGTTGCTCCGACGCTCAGTTTCACGCGACCAGCAAAGCACATGTACCGCAGTATCGCGCAGTTTGGTGCCTGGGCATTGGCAAGGGCTCAGGAGACATACATCGATATTCTCGATGACGACGATATCTCCTTTGTTAGTACCGATTCGGAGTCTGCGGATAACGAAAAGACGTCAAAGAAGTACAAGAAGTCTGATGCCCCGACCGAGGCTCACATGGGTACTGACGGAATCATTGGCCAAGACAACCATGAAGCGCGCGTTGGCAAGGCTGGCGATTCTCTGCCTGCATTCGATAATCACATGATCCGGCAACGTGTTGACCGGCACGGCTACATATACGCCCTCGCCCCCAAAGAGGAATTGGTAGCTCTGAGCCTTCCAGTCTCTGAGGTCGGTGTGCCAAAGCCAGGGCCGGTTAAGAAGTGGATGAAGGCTTCGCAACAGTGGAATGGTAAGTTCGCAAAGCAGAAGGTTAAGGTCCAGCAGCAGCGCATGAAAGAGATGAAAGCTGGATTTGAAAGGTTCGAAGGCGAGACCCCGCCGCCGACTGCTCTGGCTGGTAGGAGAATCAAGGACATGAGGAAGGAAAAGGCAGCGAAGAAGTCTTGGGGAATGGCGCTTTGGTCGCTGTGGGGTAGCAAGCACGACGAGTCGACCGTGAGTGATCTTGCAAATCAGAGGTCGTGCAAATGCTAACTCTTTGCAGATTGATCGCGAACAGAAAGCCGACCAAACGGCGCCGCCGCCTTCGAAGGCAATCGTCGCGGACCCTGAACTTGATGGAGCAGTAGATGGCACAGATCGCAGTCGGGATGCCGGTCTCGCGCCCGTCAAACCTTCACGCATACGTTCACGCATGCGTTCACGATCCAGACACTCGAACGTCACCGATCGCGGTCAGATCAACAAATCGGAAGATGATTTTGAGAAGCTGTCAAGAGGATTCTCCAGAATTGCACCTCCATCTTTTGGCTTGGCAGAAGCTACGGTCATCGCACCTGAACGCTCCCATTCGGAACTTCCCCCTCAAATCATCACACCTGTCGAAACGCCTGGATTCGAAAAGCCAGGTGTCATCGTCTCTGACGAACCTACTTCGCCACCAACAATTGTCCCTGGAACAGATGGCACAAGCACACGTCCATCAAAAGGTGGTGTTGCATACCCCTTCTCTCTGAAGGTCGATGGCCAGGGTCACCGCGCCAATGCTAGTACAGTCACACTTCAAAGTTTGCAGCTTGTGACACCTCTAGCAGTCAAAGAACATAAGCAGCTCTTCGATGACATTGTCTTGACACCAGCAGCCGTGCACGAGTCGAAGCAGCTTGGTGTCGCTCTTGCCACACCACACATTGCAGCAGATCCGATCCTTCCATCGAACAAGCAGTATTTCGACGCCCCTGGGGCTGGTCTTTTTAGCGGCCAGTGGCAGCCAGCGATCCCAGCTACAGAAGCAGGAACGCCTACATTGGAGAGATCTGGGGTTGAGAGATTCGAAACAGCGCAAAAAGACTTGAGCACGCTCGCCAACGCCGATAAGAAGCCGTCGTTCCAATTTTGATACCCCTTTCGTTCGGAAATTTTGCCGAGTAACACAGCCTTTGAATATTGCATACTAGACATAGAGTGGTTAGAGCCGGATACAATGGAGAGAATCGCGGATTTACAATTTGGAATGCTTGCCAACGTCAACAGCCCCGCCTTTCAGGTGCTCGCATCATAGACAGCTTACCGCAGCTTCAATTCTCTGAGAACACATTGTAAGAGCTAGGAACCTCTGTCAGTGTGCCTCAGTACACATCAGAGTTCCAATTGGCCCCACATTTTCGTCCCTCAATTTTACGCAATGTCCGTCTTTCGCGCAAACTCACGCGCCCTGATCACAGGCGGCGCATCCGGTATTGGCTATGCGGTCGCCGAACTATGCCTGAAAGCGTCCATGAAAGTCACTGTCGTCGACTTCAACCAGGAAACCCTCGACTACGCAAAGAAAAGTCTCAAAGGCGATATCGAGTGCGTGAAGTCAGATGTCAGCGACCTCGATGCATGGAAAAGCCTGAAGGAGAAGGTTGGCGATGTGGATTTCCTGATGCTGAACGCTGGACGCATGGATAGGGGAAGCTGGGGCGAGAGCGATTATTTCAACCGGGTGCGCTCTCCCTGCCACAGGTCGGTCCAGGACCTGCTGCTGACTGATAAGTAGATCCTCAATACCAACCTCTACGGCGTGGTCAACGGCTTGAACACCTACGTTTCCTCTTTCCAGTCCCGCTCTTCCAGCACACCCAGCGCAATTGTCATCACAGGCAGTAAGCAGGGCATCACGAATCCGCCCGGTAACGCAGCGTATAACGCAAGCAAGGCTGCTGTTAAGGCACTAGCTGAGCACCTCTCCTTTGACTTGAAAGACACGAACACCAACGTGCACCTACTTGTCCCAGGTTGGACTTACACCAGCCTAGTAAGCCCTAGCTTCCTCTCACATCCAAATCGCTAATCAGTTCCATCCAGACCGGCAAACCGCCTGGCCAAGAATCCAAGAAACCCAACGGCGCGTGGTCGCCCGATCAAGTGACAGATTTCATGGTGAAGAAGATGGAGCAGAACAAATTCTATATCATCTGCCCAGACAACGACGTCAGCGAGGAGACGGACAAGAAGAGAATGCTCTGGACCATGGGCGATATTGTGAATGGAAGACCGCCGCTGACGAGGTGGAGGCCGGAATTCAAGGAGGAGGCGGAGGATTGGATGGCGAAACAAAAGATTTAACTGAGACGAGAAGTTTGAAATGGAGTGTTGTTCGTTGATGAACGGATACCTCTGTGCAATGATGGAAGGGGGTATCATGCAAGGCAAACGCCAAAAATGCAGACATGCAAATCTCAAGGAGGCTCAATCCGAGTCATAGCCTACTAACGCTGGGAGACCTTGTGCTGACGGCGTCGCACTTTCTGTCGAGTCTGGCGTCGGTGACAAAGTCTGTAGTATAGGCGCAGCTGCCAGTTCAGCGTCACGCTTCCTCTTCAACAGACCAAAGCTCGGTCTTGTCTTCGAGATGGCTTCTTTGGAAGCGAACGGATCGATTACAGCGCGCGTGTTGCCCACAAGCTTCTGTCGTAAGTCGACTCGGCTCTCCTCCGCGGCTCTCTCAGCCTTCAGCTTCTTCAATTTCGGCTTTGCGCTGGGCTTGTCCGTGCCATCAGCATGCTGCTCTGCAAAGAGCGGTTTCCAGGCCTTAGTTGCGTCCTTGACACTGCCAAATTCGACCAGTCCAACCTTCTGTCGGTCTGCGTCGGTCTCGTCGAGGATCTCCAGACCCAAACTGAACTTGTCCTGTATGCCCTCTCTACGTTCATCTTCTTTCTTGCTTATTCTCCTCTTGTCTCGCATTTCCTTCCTGAGCCTGGCATTGACATCGTAGGGATCCCTCCACACCTCTGCCTTCTCGTACAGCTCTTCTACCCTCTCCTTGTGATGTTTATCCTTCGCCTTATCCTCTAGTTTTCCCTCCAATCCCGCGAACGCATCCTCCCTCCTCCTCTCCTTCTCTGCCTCACTCAAGAACTTTAACTTGCCATCCTGCTCCTCACCATCCTCAGGCCCATAATCCCTCCTCCTACAACCCTCAGCGCAGACATATTGCGTCGTCTTGGGATCGGTGCGTATCTCCCACTCGCCGCCACACGCCGTGTGTTTCATCTTGAAGCTCCATATCGGCGTGCTGTAGTAGTTGCCGGCTTTCTTCTTGGCTGCGTTGAAGCGCACGCCCTGCCCAACGATGGCTTCGGGCTTGCAGTGCTGACACCATACGGCGAAGGGCAGCTCGAAGCGCACGGTAAGGATGCCTTGCGAGATTTTGTTTGCGCGCGCGCCGAGCGGATGCGATTTGTTGAAGGAGGGCGCGTCGGAGGCGTCGGGTGGGTAGTACCGTCCCATGTTGAAGCCCTGCATGGCGGCGGTCGGGTGCGCGGCGCGCGGTTCTGGTTCGAAGAAGTGGTAGGCTGCGGCAGTTGCGAAATGGTAGGCGTGAGGGCGCCAAGGATAGCTGCGCACTCTACCGGTACACGTGCGGAGCGTCGGTGGAATTGACCCTGAGGAAGTTCGCGACTTCCTCATCCACGAATTACGTCATCGGTGTCTTTGTTTGCCAAGCTGACAATATTCTAACACAGCGCGTACTTTCAGCAGACTTCTTTTACGATTCTTGAGACGATACGAGCGTACCGTGTCAACGCGGATAGATCGACCGAAGCGGAGACGCGAGGACACCAGGTCCTGCACAAACGTGACCAGCATGCAGCTTGCCTTGGCTGCATGTTGTGTACCTACTCTCAGCTTGTCCGTAGCTGACAGCTTGTGCGCTTTGTTGACCCGAAAGAATTGTCTCAGTCGTCTGCCCCTGCTGTTGCAGCCGAAGTACCGGCCTTTGCTTTTTCCGTGGCCTTTTATTTGGCGGCCAGTCGACACCATCGCTGAGCCTTCCGCTGTCACTCGGTAGCCATATACCAGGAGAAGCTCCTCCTATCTCATACAGGGAAGCGAGATGACACCTTCGAACGTTTGGACATGGTGGGAACACGCCTATGGAAGCAGGCCACGGTCAGCCCATGGGTTTGTCGGACAACAGCATTGGCATGACCATGCGAAAGCAACTTCGGCAAGTTGGCAAGTCCTGTCGTGTTACCACCAGCCGCGGTCGACGTTTGAGAGCTGCAAACACGGCATCAATGCGAAACCGAAGAGAACCGAGGGCCCGAGCTTGCCCAATCAACTACTGATAGTTGATCTGGGTTCAGGCACTTCAAATTGCTCAAGCATCTACGACTGTCTGGGCCGCGCGGTGCCCGCCTCGTTCTGAACGCCCTGCAAAGCTTAGTGACCCACCTTACACATACCTGCCTCTGCCTTGTAAGATTTTTCTACCAACAGGCTGGCCTACCGGCTGCGGCAGAATACCCCTTCAGACAACGACCTGTTTTATACCCGCGCATGCACATGTGAGAAATGACCCATCTCACTCTTCGTCCCGGACCTATCACATTAATTAACTCGAACACACTTCATGGGATTGAGCTGGGCCACCTGAGACCCAACAAGAAACCTTTAGGATCGGATCGTTGATTCCTCCCGCTAAGTACCACCATTCTATGACGGCTTTGTAGCGCGGGAGTCTGTTGCATGGGACAAAACATTGGTGGCTGGCATTGTGCAGCAGCACAGCAGCAAAATCCCAATGCAGTCCCCGTCAGAGCTTAGGCCTGGTGGATCACCGGAAGAAGGATAAAGCCTAGAGCTCGAAGACTCAATGGGCGTCCTTTGGAATGCCTGCCAGAATGATAGGTACCAGCCATGATCCTGTGTGTCGAGATTTGTTGCACTGACGTCCCCGGCTCAATGTCACATCGATTACGGGATGTGGCCTTCACGTGGTTTGGAGCCCGAAAAGCGCGTCCTGCATGGGCGATTAGAGCGTTGTCGGACTCAAGGAACACAGGATATCCACTTTGCCATGAGTGCTGCTTATCCCCTGCGTTCAATACTCTCTCGGTCAACATGGCGACGAATTTTGATCAAGTCATTCTGTCTGACTCGAATCGGACGCCAATTGTCCAGATCCTTATTTGGTTTTGCCTTGTGACAAGCTTCTTAGCTTTCATAACTCATGCTGGCATCAAGCTCTACGTTTTCCGGGCTCTGAGGGCAGAGTCGGGTTTCCTACTTGCGTCTCTGGTCAGTCTGCTCGAGCTGCCTGGGCTTCTCTATCATTGACAACCCCTACAGGTGTTCTGTATTACGCAGTCAGTCGCTGCATTGATCCAATGCCGATATGGATTTGGAAAGCCAGTTGCAGCTCTGAGTAGCGAGGACGTTCAGTCAAGCCTCAAGGTACTTCAGTCATCTTCTCCGAGCCCTGTGAGGCTGACCATCATAACAGGCTGAATATGCGGCGACCGTCCTGCTGTTCATGTCACTCGGGTTCTCAAAGCTAGCTATTGTGGCATTCGTGCACAGCTTGACTCCATCAAAATTGCATCGCAAGATTAACTACGCAGTTGGAGCGCTTGCATGCCTGTGGATTACGTGCGCCGTTCTCATTGCAGTCTTCCAATGCCGAGTACCTCGCACATGGGACAGGACTCTGACTCACTGCACAGACCGAGTAAGTCGTGTTAGACTTACTGTGAAAACAGTTCTGATTGCCGACAGTTCATCTGGTGGAATACCATATCAATATTGAACATCGTAACAGAGGTCGCGATCATTGCTTTGGAACTAGGCATAACCGCGCATCTTCAAGTGGCTCGACAAAAAAAAGCTTCCATCATGAGCCTATTCGCTTGCCGGATCTTGTAAGTGTTGCATCCTTAGGCACGAAGTGCATCTAACTTTAGTAGGGTTCCGGTAGCAGCTGCAATTCAATTAGCATATTTTCACCAGGAACATTCCAACTCGGCAACGAGCGAGGACTTGATGCTCGGCTACTGGCGATCAGCCCTCTGCAACCAAGTGATGCAGTGTCTTGCCATAACCACGACTTGTTTACCGTACACGAAGATCTTCATGGAGGGCTTCGAGTCTGGGCTGTTCAGGGTTGATGAAACCCGCCGCAGAGGAGAATATGCTTCAAAAGGTCACAGCGGACGAGAGTATCAGCTCATGGATGTCTCGCGCTCGTCGCAAGCACAGCAATCCACGCCAGACAGGTCTATCAACGTGTCAAAAAGCTGGGCTATCTCGGTGGAACCTGCTGACCGCTTGAGAAACAAGTAAGTTCTCGTTCGGTAACACGAACTCGTCTATGCTTTAGGAGGAGACACAGGACGTAAGCCACAAAATCAGGACTAGTGACAGCGTGTCCAATAACAAAAGCTTCCAAATATGCGCATTTTTCGAAAACACTACTTGCGTTGCATCCCGACGCACGTGCTTGCTATCTAGTTTACAACAATTTTGTATCCATTTTGATGAACCGGTACAGTTCGGTATAGTCGCATGTTCCTCCTGTGGTGCTCACCCCTGCACAATCCTGCACTGTGTTACATATGCACCTAAGATTATCGGGCAGGAGCTCCAGACGGGCGGGACGGGACGGCCTGTCTCCCATTCGAGCCAATGTGCGCTGCACAATCGAGGTACAGCTTATGGGGTATCATCCCTCATTTGCGAGGACCCAAGTCACTGTTCATACATGTGGTACTACCCTGCCCTCTCACCGTGACTGCAGTCTTTTCTTTCTTTCTGTACGCAGTTCACGGATTGTTAATCTTACAGCGCTCTTGCTCCCTTGGTGATACAATGGCGTCCACTCCCTCCGTAAAGGGCAACGATGCTGAGATGACTGTGACTCCCAGCTTCTCGACAACTAATCAAAAGGATGAGCTCGCGCTTGCACGCTTGGGCAAGAAAGCGGTCTTGAAAGTAAGTCGTTCCATCCCTCTGCATTCTAAGATTGTCAGTTTTCTGACGCTCGTCAGAGGCGATTTGGCTTCCTCTCCATCCTGGGCTTCAGCTGCACGGTCTTGATCACCTGGGAGGCATCCTTGGTGTGAGTGGAAACAATTCAATCAACATTGTCAGCAGTCATTGACATTGAACAGACTGTTCCTTGTAGGCTTCCAGAATGGAGGTCCAGCTGGTGTCGTCTACGGGTACTTGGTCGTTTGGCTGGGTACCGTCTCTGTCTTCATGGTTCTCGCTGAGCTGGTCTCGATCGCACCTACATCCGGCGGCCAATATCACTGGGTGTCGATGATGGCACCTCGACGCTTATCTAAGCTCCTCAGCTATACATCAGGGTGGCTCACGCTCTGCGGCTGGCTGGCCTCTTTCGGCTCTGGCTGCTTCCTCACTGGCGGTCTGATCCAAGGTCTTCTGATCCTTTGTCAACCAGACACTTACATCCCGCAGAACTGGCACGTCACCTTGCTGTACTGGGCAGTCATCTTGTTCTGCGTTTTCATTAACGTGGCAGCTGGGTGGCTCTTGCCGAAGTTCGAAGGCGCTCTGCTGGTGTTACATATCCTCGGCTTCTTCGCGATCCTGATCCCGCTCCTCGTTCTTGGTCCCAAGGGGGATGCTAAGGAGATCTTCACCACGTTCCTCAACATGGGCGGATGGGATTCTCAGGGTCTGTCGTTCTGCATCGGAATCATGGGCAGCGTGTTCGCCTTCGTCGGGGGTGATGGCCCAATCCATGTGAGTCCTGCAACATTCTAGTTGATCGATTCGTCACTCACATCGCCATAGCTGTCTGAGGAGATTCAAAACGCACAAGTGGTCGTACCTCGGTCGATCATGACAGGTATTGCGATCAACGGAACGCTGGGCTTCGTCATGGTCGTTACTGTGTTGCTACGTCTTGGCGACGTGGATGCCGTTCTGGCAGAAAACCCTGCGTTTCCATTCATGGCAGTTTTCCACCAAGCCGTCCAGTCTCGAACTGGCGCGGCTGTGATGGCTTCAATAGTCATGATCCTTACCATCAGTGCGAATGTCGGATTCGCGGCTTCGACTTCGCGCATCTGCTGGGCATTCGCAAGAGATAGAGGCCTTCCGGGATGGCGCCAGCTGAGCAAGGTTAGTCCGCAAGTTTGCTGAGATTGAGCCTGTGCTGATATTGTAATAGATCAGCGGTAGGACTTCGATCCCCGTCAACGCCGTCGCGGCCACTAGCATCATTGCCGCACTCCTGGCTCTGATCAATATCGGCTCAACAACTGCCTTCAACGGCGTCATTTCCGTTTCCATTGCTGGCCTCTTCGCTTCCTACCTCCTCACGTCCTGTCTGCTCTTATACCGTCGCTGCACCGGCGCAATACTTCCCAGCAGCGCCGCGTTCGACAACGTCACACCGTCCGTCACCGACGACGGCATGGTGCGCGCGTTCTGGGGACCGTGGAAGATCCCTGGTGCGCTTGGTATCGTGAACAATGCTTTCGCTTGCCTGTATCTTGCGTTCGTGTTCTTCTTTAGCTTCTGGCCAAGTTTCAAGGAAGTCACGGTCGCAGATATGAATTGGTCGATTTTGGTGACGGGGGCTATCGCTCTTCTGAGCGCTGTCTACTACATGGTCTGGGCGAGAAATACGTACCACGGTCCCGTGGTTGAAGTAAGTCTCTAGATATTCGTAGTATATCTGAAGGCGTCGAGGTGCCCGTCGCAGAAGTCCGCGGGTGCGAACTCGACCGCGCAGTCTGTTACGTAACATGCTTCATCGCTATCGGTGCATTGCCATCGCGCAAATGCGGTGCCGAAAAATCTATTCCGGGTTGCCTTTGGAGGTGTGGTGTTGTGCAATGCTTGATACCTTTGGAGGTGATGATGACCGAAGCTGAACCTTTGGAGGCAGGCCCAGGCGAGAGCGCGGCGCGCTACGAAGTAAGACTCCGAGGTCCGTCCCGGCCAATCACGAAGCATGCCCTATCAAAGACCATCCAGATCCATAACTTATGTCTTTATAACAGGACGGTGTGAGCCTCCAAACCGATTAAGTGAAGTATCTGATCCATTCGCAGCCTCTGTGAATCCGACACTTGCATCATTCGAAGATGCCATCTGCCCCTCACCCGCTCGACCCTCTCACGCCAGAGGAGATTTCGAAGGTTGCTCACATGAACAACCTTCTGAGCCTTACATATGAGCTAATATAGTAATAGGCAGCCGAAGTGGTCCGGCCATTGTTTCGAGGTCAGAAGCTAAATTTCAGGGTCATTGCTTTGAGAGAACCTCCGAAAGATGAGCTGATCAAGTACCTTGACGCGGAGCATCGAGCAGATCACGCACTGCCGAATCTCAGTCGATGTGCTCGCGTGGAAGTACTCGTCGAGTTTGGCAAGGGCACGAATGATTTGATGGAACTCATTGTTGCTATCGATCAGGATGCCGTCATCGAGCAACAGTATCTTGCAGGCAAGCATTCGTACATTGACTCGGCGTATATGAAAGAGGTCGAAGAAGCTTGCTTGGCCAGTACAATAGTGCAGGCCGAGATCAAGACGCTTGATCTACCGGAAGGTGCGACCGTGATTGTTGAGCCATGGGCGTATGCTACCGATGGTTCAAATGACATGTCTCGCCGCATTTCGATGGTAACACTTCTCAATATCCAAGACAAATAACATCCACTCATTCGAGATGCAGTGTTGGTTCTACCTCCGTCTCATGTCGCACCCAGACGCAAACTACTACGCGTACCCACTCGACATCTGCGCCGAGGTCTCGGAAGATCTGGAAGTCACGAAAGTGTACCGCCTGCCTTCCTCAGCGAACGATCAAATTCACAGCGAGATACGCACTTTCGATCGCCGGAAGATGCATGCAACTGAGGCAAGCGAGTATCATCCTGATCTACGACCGGACCCACGTACTACAACGAAACCTTACCAGGTCGTCCAGCCAGAGGGTCCATCCTTCCAGATCGACGGCCAGAAGGTCGGCTGGGAGAAATGGACGTTCAGAGTAGGGTTCAACTATCGCGAAGGTCTCACCTTGCACGATATCCGATACGACGGACGAAGTCTGTTCTATCGACTGTCGTTGGCTGAGATGTTTGTGCCTTATGGCGATCCGAGAGCTCCATATCCTAGAAAGGGAGCGTTTGATTTGGGCAACGACGGAGCCGGTATCAACGCAAACAATCTGCAGTTGGGTTGCGACTGCCTTGGTAAGTTTTGTTGTATCGATGCTTCTTGCCTCATTATTGACGGTAAGGCAGGCACCATCAAGTACTTTGACGGCTGGCACAACACCGGATCCGGTCTGCCACTCAAGCTGCCCAACGTAGTCTGCCTTCACGAACAAGACGACGGCATCCTCTGGAAGCACACCAACTTCCGCACCGGTCATGCAATAGTGACTCGTTCGCGCATCCTGGTCTTGCAGACAATCATCACTGTCAGCAACTACGAGTACATCTTCGCGTTCCACTTTGGGCAAGATGCTTCAATCCATTATGAAGTCCGCGCAACCGGCATCCTATCAACTGTTCCCATCGCCCTCGGTGATGCAAAGCCACCTTTTGGTACCATCGTGGGTCCGGGTGTGCTCGCACCGTATCATCAGCACCTGTTCTGCTTGCGCATCGACCCTGCCGTTGACGGACACAATAACTCGGTCGTGATTGAGGAGTCACACGCAATGCCGATGGACGAGCTAGATGTCCACAATCCCTTCGGCGTTGGTTACGAGACTCGCACCAGCTACATCGAACGCGAAGGCGGGTTCGATCTCGACGTCACAAAGAATCGTGTGTTCAAGATTGTCAACGAGGCGAAAGTCAACACCATGACACAAACGCCAGTAGGCTTCAAGCTGCTACCATCGTACAGCCAGATGCTACTCGCTCACCCATCGTCTTTTCATGCCAGGCGCTCCGAGTACGGACAGCACGCTGTGTGGGTGACCAAGTACCGCGAAGGCGAGATGTTCCCGTCCGGGAGGTACACGATGCAGTCCATGGGCGGCGAAGGGATTGCAAGTGCGATTGAGAAAAGAGCTGGCGATGACGAGGAAGCAAAGGTGCGGAACGGGGATGTCGTGGTCTGGCATACGTTTGGGTCGACACATAATCCGAGAATCGAGGATTGGCCGGTCATGCCGTGCGAGAAGATGACAGTAGGGCTAAAACCGGTGAATTTCTTCACTGGGAATCCGGGATTGGATGTCGCGCCAAGCACGCAGGAGGTGAATGAGAGTGTGCTGTACGATGGGGATGCAAGCAACACTCAGAAGTGCTGCCAGGTTGCGGAGTAGTAGATGTAGATCCTGGCGCAGTTCCTGCTGCCTGCAGTATGTACGGGAAGTAGACAGTACTTGGCAGTAGGTGATGACCGCAGACTGACAGTGATACCGTGTCGAGCTATGTCAAGTTCCAAGGCGGCCAGGCAAGAGTCGCTCATTAGCGCGTCAGTTATCGATAACGAACCTCGCCGCCCCTCCGCGAACTTTTGTGACGCAAGGCGGTCATAATTTCTGAATCTACGAATGCTACCAGAACACAGCACACACCATGTCCGCACCAGCGACTACAAAAGCGATACCTGGTACGTCTATGCGACGACACTGGCGTCACAATTTCCCTCTAACAAAGGCTCAGGCGAGCTGCAAGACAAATTCGACCTCGGAATCTGGCACTGCCTCTTCAACTGGCCAACGCTCACGGTCGCGGTGCAGAACCAATGGGGCGGCCCCGACAGCTCTGAAAAGCGCGACTGGCTCGCGGGCCAGATCAGCGACCTCTTCTCGTCGGAGCCGCTGACGGACGCCGAGGACGTCGAGGTCATGCTGCTCCAAGTGCTCGAGGACGAATACGGCTGCCGGATCGAGGACGAGACCGAGGTCGCCGTCGCGCGGGCCATCATGAAAGTGCGGAAGGAGATCGGCGAGGGGAACACGAGCGGGGTGGAGCAGATGCATAAGAAGTGGGAGGACAGGAAGGGCAAGGAGGTTGCGACGGGGAACGTGCAGGTCAGCGAGAGCAATCAGGAGGCGGAGTGGGATAGCGTGGATGAGGAGAGCGAGGACGAGGACGAGGATGTGGACATGGACGATGCGCCTGCGTTGGTGCCTGCGAGGGCGAAGGAGCCCAAGGCTGAGCCGGAAGTTGACGAGGATGGGTTTGAGAAGGTGGTGGGGAAGAAGAGGAGGTGAGTTGATGAGTGGACCGACAGGCGTAAAAGAAAAACAAGAAAAAAAGAAAAAGAGAAGAAGCGAGAAAAGGACAGTCGGGAGTCGACCTCTGGAACCAAGATATCACGACATGCTGGTGTTGTGATGTGATGCTTGAAATGCGATGCATGCGTGACATGTGAGAGCACCTGTCGGGCGCTAGGCTGCTGGCTGCGGAGAGCTCGATCATCAATGCAGGGTCCACATGGATGCGGGTGGCGGGCGCTCTCACCACACACTGCTGGCTCTCACCACCACTCGCGCGACCTGACGCGCTCTGCACAGCATGGACTCCGCATACGACCACATCCAGGAGAAGAACTACCCCGCGGACCACGAGGAGAAGAAGAAGCCGGCGGGCGAGAGCAGCGCCGGCGCAGAGCCCAGCAACTTCAACGCGGAGGTCCAGGAAGCCTACAAGGCCATCTCGAGCAGCCCGTGGGCGGCCCGACTGGGGGGATTCTGGCAGACGGCGAAGAAGCAGGCGAGTCTGCACGGCCGTCCGGCGCAAGCCATCTTCTGACAGCGGCCAGGGCGAGCAGTACTACGAGACGGCGGCCGCCAGCAAGCAGTACAAGGAAGCCACCGCCGGCGTCTCCAGCCTGATCAGCCAAGCCCGCAGCCTCTCTGTGCAGGCCAGTGATGCGGCGGGCACGTCCGCAAAAGACGCCTCGGCCGCAGCCGACACAGACAAGGAGGACATGACGCCGCACCCCGACCGCCCGGAGTCGCTCACCGCCGACATCGTCAAGGAAGCCCAGGGCATCGTCTCGCTCTTCCGCTCCAACGCCTCCAAGCGTCTCAAAGACCTCCAAAAGGCCGAAGACGCCGCCGACGAGGCCCTCCTCAAGTTCGGCTCCAACGTGCGCAACTTCCTCGCCGAAGCCGTCACCATCGCAGCCCCGGCCTCGGGCTCACAGGCCGAGAAGGACGGCGCCGTGCTCTTCGAGTCCAAGGACAGCAGCGGGAAGAAGGTCGTGCACGCCACGCGCTTCGACGCCCAGCTCCACGTTATCCACTCGACCCTCGACTCGTTCCTCAAGGACCCTGCGAGTCCGCAGTGGGACGCCTGGAAGACGCAGTTCGATGCAGACAAGAAGACGGACGCCATCGCGAAGGACCTGGAGAAGCACGAGGAGCTGCGGAACGCCATGGAGAAGACGGTCCCCGAGAGGGTCGACTACGCCACATTCTGGTGCAGATACTACTTCCTGCGCCACGTGATTGAGAGCGAGGAGCAGCGCAGGAGGGAGCTGCTCAAGGGTATGTCCTCGATGCTCAAGCTACCCACGAACTAGGTGCTGATGTGATTCCAGCGTCCACGCCCGCCGACGAGGAAGAAGTAGACTGGTCCTCAGGCTCCGAAGACGACGACGACGACGAGAAGCCCACACCGAAACCCGCCGCCGCCGCCGCCGCTGCATCCGTACCCAAGTCCTCCACACCCGACCTCGCCAAGAGCCAAACCACAATCAAGCCCGAAGCCGAGACCGACACACTGAAGCCTGTGCAGCCTCGTCGCTCGCACGACGAGAAGAGCGTTGCGGACAGCGATGCGAGCTACGACGTGGTCAGCGGAGCCACCAGCCGCGCACCCAGCCGGGCGCCGGGGAGTCCCAAGGCGAAGCCCGAGGCGAAGAAGACGGTCGAAGAGGAGAGTGACGACGATGATTGGGAGTGACGACAATGATTGGGAGTGACGACAAGGATTGGGAGTGACGACGATGATTGGGAGTAGATAGGCTATGAGTTCGCTATGCTATGCTATGCTACGTTGATATCTAACGAAAACTGAATACAGATTGCCACACATGCTCGCTCAAATGCTACCGTCTTGTACCCTCCCTCAGCTTCTCCCGGTGTCCCATCCTAGCTGCAGCAGTAGGAACCGGGGCTGTCTGACCTTCTTGCCCCCTCTTAGCTCCCCGCCGGTGTCCGCGGCTGCGGCGGTGCAAACCGGGGCTGTCTGACCTTCGTACCCTCCCCTGTCTGCGTCGTCGCCCTCCTCAGCAACGGACTCGGACTACTCATACTCATACTCTCACGCCACGGTCGATCGAGACTCGACACATCGATCGTGCTCTTGCTCCGCCCCGTCGACGGCGCATTCGGTGTCCTGGGCCTTGAGTACGGCGTGCTCGCCCCGCTCCTGCTCCCTGTCGGATACCCAACGTAGTCATACTGCAAGGCTCGTCCGCCTTCGTCGTGGATGTGCCCATACTCCCGCGCCTCGTGTGCCCGCCTCGCCAACTCCTCCTCGCCTCGCCGCTTGACCGGACTCTCGTCGTACGGATCGAAACCGACCCGCTGCCGTGCTTCGCGTCGCGCTTGCCGCCGCAACTCAGAGTCTCCGCCCGAACCGACCGTGCTGCTTTCCGAGAGGAAGAAGGTTAGAAACTCGTCCGGGATCGAGAGGTGGGACGATTGCTGGAATTGTTGCAAAGCCGTGAGGCGGATGAGCATTTCAAGCATGGACAGGGACGTCTTGATTGGTGGCAGCGTGGTCGGCGGTGTCGAATGCTCGCGCGTGGGTATCGCCGACTTCTCGGGGGAGGGCATGAGTTGTTGACTGGACTGTGGGGGCAGCGTCGATGGGTCAAGATTGAGGCTTGAGAGGGAGGAGAGGAGGCCGGACGACACTGCGTGGGAGCGACTTGCGCTCACGTCGCCGGCTGAGGACGTGGACGCGTTGATTGCGGTTCCTTCGGTGTCGTCAAAGTCCGAGTCCGAGTCGGGTTCTTCTTGGTACACTTCGAACGCCATCCACTCCAGATCAAGCGTTGGTGGGAGACGCCATGGGTATGTTGGGGCTTCTTCCTGCACTGCCTGCTCTGCTGCAAGGTCGGCAGTCGACTCGCGGCAGAATTGAGCGTCCAGCTCGGATTGATCAATATCGTCTTCTCCAACTGTGTGCGAGTCGTCAGACTCATAGCCTGTGTCTGTGGGCTCATGTTCCATCATTCTTCGTGGAGGAGGCGCGTTCACGTCTCGCTTCAGCAACAAAATTGGGTTGTTAGATTCACCGTCACCACCGATATTCAGAATCTTCCCGGTGTCGGCGTAGAAGATCTTCGACATCTCGTGGATGGGTATGATCTCTCGAACGCCAGCTTGATCGATGCCGTCATAGGGCTCAGGCTGAGGCTCGTCGTCTTCGAAAGTATGCAAGCGGCCATCGTCCAGGTCCTCGACGATCAGCAGCTGATACGCGTATTCTTGCAACGCACTCTCTGATGGAATATGACGGTGTTCAGCTTCAGCACCCTTGTTGGACGTCGAATCAAAAGGCATCGGGAAGTCATAGACATTCTCCAGCGGTACTCTCAGCAGTGTTACCCTAGCTTTGTGCACGACTTCCTTCCATGTGCTCTCGCGCTGGCGCAACAGCTCTTCATGAGTGGGCACAGCATAACCGGAAAAGAGCATGTACATTGACAGCGTGAAGGTCGGGCCAATTTGCTGAGCTCGGGGTTTGGACATGCAGTAGTGAGAGTCGCCAGCGGTGAGGAAAGTGCTGGCCTGCAGCAGACGGGAGGGAGAGACCGTCGGAGGCAGATTGGTGGACAAACTGACACCTGATGTCGTGATGGCCAGGTTGATCAGTGGTACTGCATCTTCGATCCGGGCCAGAAGTTGCTTCATCTCTGCAATGATCATCTTCAGCTCGATGTCGTTCTGCGCGCGTGGCTTTGCTCTGGAGCTGCCTCTCTTAGAAAGCTGCTCTTCAACGACAGCCTTCTCTACACGGCTACCAAGCGACTGAATGTCCCACCGCAGTGATTTTGTCAACGTGACTGCTGATTCAAGCGTCGTGTTTCCGCGTGCCGAAATAAGCTCGATCATATCTATCGCAGGGGAGATTATCTTGATCTTGGAGTCTAGCCGCAGTTGCAGTGCTGCAAGCTCTTGCTTTTCTTGGCCGTCGACCGTCTTCATCAAGCGGCCGCATTGTTGGATTGCGTATGTGCTTGTGATAGCAATGCCACTGCGAATGGCATAGCTCATGGCCTGCTGGGTGACCTGATCGAGCGTCAGACGGGGTATGCAGCTTATCAAAGCGGACCATATGACCACTTCTGACTGCAATCAGAGTCAAAGGGACTCACCTTCGCCAGTAGCACCTCCATATTGGGTATCAAGGCTGACTTGCTCTTGCAGGAGGATGAGTAACACGCTCAAGTGGAAATCACGATTGACGTCATTACACGAGGAACAACGCCGTGGAAAGTAAAACAATAAGCAAACCAGGTAGCAGTAAAGGAGCGTAGTTGACGCTAGGACATCGTGGTGAGTCGCGTTGACTGTTTGTTTGCCAGGATACCCCCTGGCCAATCGCTGTCAGGCAACGAGTTTGGTGGGTGAAATGCGAAATGCGAAATGCCCCGCCACGTCGAATGGGCAGCAGCGGCCCGCACTTTCCTACTTTTCCGTGAACAACGACGCCCCACGGCCTGGCACAGCAAGACCCAAAGTCATTCTTTAGGGCCAGCAGCTACTGCACGAACGCATCGTCAACTCCACGAAAACGTCCAGAACTCAAATTCACCAAACGATCGCACAGCGACCCCGCATTCGACATGGCTGAGAACTGGGAGGAGGAGGAGGAGCGGCTCGCGCAGCAGACCGGCGGCATCAACCTCAACCAGCAGCAACAGCAGCAGCCCCAGGCTTTCGTGCCTGGCGCGACCTCATTCACACCCGGCGCATCGACTTTCGTCCCCGGACAAGCATACGGGCAGTACCAGCAGGGCTTCGGGCAGTACCAGCAGTACGGAGGATACAACCAGCAGTACGGCGGCCAGTACGGCGGCTACCAGCAGCAGCAGCAGGGCGGATACCCCAACTACAGCCAGAGCCAAGGGCAGGGCCAAGGGCAGGGTGGCTACCCCAACTACGGACAGCAGGGCGGATACGGTCAGCAGCAGGGCGGATACCAGCAGCAGAACTACCAGCAGCAGCAGCAGCAGCAGGCGCCCGTGAAGATCGCCAAGCGTGGCGAGGCTGACCAGGCTGCTGAGCCCAAGAAGGACGCAGCGCCCAAGGCCAAGGTCCTTTCCATCGGTGGCGATGCGCCCAAGCCCAAGACTCTCACTATCGGCGCAGATGCCGTTGCACCAAAGACCGAGAAGGTTGGCGGTACCAAAGTCCTCTCTCTAGGAGGCGCACCGCCCGCTGAAAAATCAATCAAGGAGACCCAGGACAAGAGCGCACCCGAGGCTGGAGCCAAGGTCGCTGCTAAGCAGGCCATCGAGAAGACCGGCGAGCCCACCAAGGCCACACCTGCCAGCTCCGGCCGCACATCACCAACCCCCGCATCTGGACGCAGCAGCCCCACACCAACAGCGAAGGAGAAGGCCATCCAGAAGGCCGCCGATGTCGAGAAGGAGGTTGAGGAGGTTGTCGATGAAGCCACGCTTGCCGAGATCTACGGCAAAGAGCACGTCAACATCATCTTCTTGGGTCACGTCGATGCCGGAAAGTCCACCCTTGGAGGCAGTATTCTTATCTCCACGGGTATGGTCGACGAGCGAACACTCGACAAGTACAAGCGTGAAGCCAAGGATGCTGGTCGTGAAACCTGGTACATCTCGTGGGCTCTCGACCTGAATAAGGAGGAGCGTCAGCAGGGTAAGACAATCGAGGTCGGTCGCGGATTCTTTGAGACGGAGAAACGCCGCTATTCTATCCTGGACGCGCCTGGCCACAAGACATATGTACCCAACATGATTGGAGGAGCTTCGCAGGCTGATGTCGGTCTTCTCGTTATTTCAGCACGTAAGGGAGAGTACGAGACAGGTTTCGAGAAGGGTGGTCAGACACGAGAGCACGCTATGCTGGCCAAGACTCAGGGTGTTAACAAGCTCGTCATTGTTGTCAACAAGATGGATGACCCTACAGTCGAGTGGTCCGAGGACCGATTCAAGGAGTGCACAAGTAAGGTCGTTCTCTTCCTGAAGGGTCTTGGATACAACCCCAAGACCGACATCTTCATGATGCCCGTCAGTGCGCAGACATTCACTGGTATCAAGGACCGCATCCCCAAGGAGAAGGCACCCTGGTACGACGGCCCATCCCTGCTCGAGTACCTCGACGACATGCAGGCATTGGAGCGCAAGATCAATGCTCCCTTCATGATGCCCATTGCTGCCAAGTACAAGGACATGGGTACCATGATTGAGGGCAAGATCGAGTCTGGTATCATCAAGAAGGAGCAGAAGTACCTCATGATGCCTAACAAGGAGATGATTCATATCTCTGCCCTGTATGGAGAGCAGGAAGACGAGATTCCCGGTGCCACATGCGGTGACCAAATCCGTGTCCGTCTCCGAGGTGTCGAAGAGGAGGATATTCTTCCTGGCTACGTTCTCTGCTCGCCAAAGCGCCCCGTCCACTGCGTTTCCACATTCGAGGCCCAAATCGTACTGCTCGATATCAAGTCTATCTTCACAGCCGGTTTCAACTGCGTACTGCACGTCCACGCCGCACAGGAAGAGGTCACCATCTCGGCGCTGCTGCATAAGCTCGAGAAAGGCACTGGCCGCAAGTCCAAGAAGGCACCCGGGTTCGCCACAAAGGGTATGAGCATTATTGCACGAGTGGAGGTCACAGGCACAGCTGGATCGATTTGCGTGGAGCGCTTCGAGGATTACCCCCAGCTTGGTCGTTTCACACTGAGGTATGTTCTCGCGCCCCGATACGCATACGAAGGACAACTGCTAATACTAGCACAGAGACCAAGGTCAGACTATTGCTATTGGAAAGATCACCAAGCTTATCACGGCCGAGAACGCTGCTTAGGTTGCCGCAACCAAGACGTTTGCAGTTTGCAGCGGTCAGGTCACCATCTAGACGATGCATACGTTAGCGGAGGATTGCAACATAGATCAAAAGTGAAATCGCACATATTGAACACCATGAATTTTTCCATCCTGTTTTCGTTATCCAGCACCCGGCGATGTTGATTCAGCATTCAGGCACACCACTATATCCGCGGGAATACGCCTTTGAGACAAGCCTTTTAGTGCTGCAACTCACAACAACCTTATTCAACCTGCCGTTTCGGGAAGGACCGAGTGAGGCGAGATCTCGGCGCAGCTTTCATTTCAGGATATCCGCAAAACAGCATCCTCACTTCACGCTTCACACTGGCAGCATGGCTCTCCAGACCTCAAGCTGCACGGGATGACGTCACACTCTGATCAGCCATTTTCGGTCCATTCGCGCAGCAAGACAGCATCAACGGATCACGCAGCTCTATGCATCAGATAGATCCATAATTAACCATAATTCAGACTTGGGTGACATGCTTCTTGGATCTTTTCTTTTCTTTTCAGGTTACCAACTCAATCCCACATCTGCCGTACATTCAAGTTCACCCTTTTCCCACTCATCCAACCCCGCCACTCCTTAAACTCTTCCTTTCCGTCTTCCGCCGGCCAATCTGCCAAATACTGTGGACAAGTACCCTTGACAATCTGCGGTACACCATGCCACGCAAACCTACTGGGTCCAGACATATACAGCGCGCTCCCACTCCTCAGTCTCAGCGTGACGGTCTTCTCGCCCACCTCCTTCTCCCCGCTTTCCTTCCAATCTGACGTTGATGTGGATACTCCAATGACAAACACAGCATCGCACCCCAGACTCACACTCACGAGCCCCGTGCCACTCGTCTCCGCCACGTCTCTATGGACACTCAGCGTATCCCCGGGACTGTACAAGTTGACGATCGCGGCTTCTGCTTTTGTCGATGTCCATATCGACTCGAGCAGGGTCTTGATGTCGGCCGGGAAGGGCGGCGGGTTTGTTGGCGGGTATTCCTTTGCGGTCCAGTCATACTGGCCGCCCAGAGTAGTCCAGCGCATCTTCTTCCTCAGGAGTTTCGGCACGGTCAGGGGCTTATGAACTGAAGGGTCAAGAGGTGTGGCAATTGGGTCGGCGGAGGTGGGCGGATATGTGAAGAATGACCCGGGTGATGAGTCCGAGGCCGAAGCATTGGGATAAGAGAGATTGTAGTGTGTGTGTATGTTGGTAAGATGGGCCGGGTTGGAGAGGTCGCGGTGGAGAAGACGTGAGAGGAGGAGGCTTTGGATTGTGGGAGGCAGAAGATTGGGGACGATGTGAAGGCCTGCTTACCGTCAGGGCCAGGAAGCTGTAAGACGCAACATTGTATGAGTGAAGGGGAGTGAGGGAAAAGCCGAGCGGTTGAGAATTCAAAATGCTGCCAGTTGGCCATGTAATGATGCTTGAGAACAGAGAAAGAGGTACGACTGCAGTGACCGCTTATTTCATGCAATACTGACTAAAATACGCAGACGCTATAAGAAACGGTATCCTACCTGGCATGTCCGCATGTTCGTACACCGGTATCTTTGGTGGTAGGTCGGCGTACGCTTGCGCGTCTTGACCGCTAAATGCCCAAAAAGCAGCGGTCAAGTCATGACCACTCCACTCTTCGACTATGCGAACTTTGTCCTTGGCTGACGTATTAAGGCTGTCTGGCAGGTCTACAATGTCTAGATCCCGCTCTAGATTCTTTGGTCTCATCTTTTGGTACTTCTTGTACACATCTTTGATGCTCTCTGGTGGTCGTTGGTAAGGGTCCAGATGCTCCATCTCCTGCAGGCAACTCGAGTACGCTCTGTAAAGTCGTATGAGCGCTAGTATTTCGTGTTCCGTTGCTGTGTGCGATTGTCTGGTTCGAACTTCGTCGCGTCTTCGTGATGTAAAAGGCCAAGGAGTGTGACGCGAAAGTGTCAGGGTTTGATTGCGGGCGCGTTCGTGGCTTGTGCCGCTTCCCTCGCTAGGCTTAGTCTGTTTACACCCTTTCTTTCATGCATAACATCTGGACTCCCCGCCTTGCTAGCATCCGCAATCGACAACTCACTAACCTGCAGGTACGCCCGCTCTCATCTGACCTCGAAGCGGAACCATCTTGTCGCCTGCTTCGGCACCACACAAATCGACACTCGAAGCTTTACCGCGACACAAACCGGACCGCCTACCGTCTGAAAGCCTCTGTGCGTTGCCGTTGCTATGGAGAACTACCAGAAGCTGGAGAAGGTGGGAGAGGGTAAGAGATATCTTGCAGCAGCTGCACTGCTGATCAACGCTCTGAATCCGCGACTAATGGCGACCAGGAACTTATGGAGTTGTCTACAAGGCCCGCGACCTCACGACCAAAGACCAGCGTATCGTCGCGCTCAAGAAGATCCGCCTCGAAGCAGAAGATGAGGGCGTCCCCTCGACCGCCATCCGCGAGATCTCGCTGCTCAAGGAGATGAACGACCCCAACATCGTCCGCCTGCTGAACATCGTGCACGCCGACGGCCATAAGCTCTACCTCGTCTTTGAGTTTCTCGACCTGGACCTGAAGAAGTACATGGAGGCGCTGCCGGTCAGCGAGGGTGGACGCGGCAAGGCGCTGCCGGAGGGCTCTGGACTAGCTGGCCAGAAGCTGGGCATGGACTCGAACATGGTCAAGAAGTTCATGATGCAGCTCTGCCAGGGTGTGCGCTACTGCCACGCCCACCGCGTTCTGCACCGCGATCTGAAGCCCCAGAACTTGTTGATCGACAAGGATTGCAATCTCAAGCTTGCTGATTTCGGTCTTGCCCGCGCTTTCGGTGTGCCGCTAAGGACATATACCCACGAGGTGAGGATGCCAGGAAAATGAGGAGATATCCTTGGCTGACATATCGACAGGTCGTGACACTTTGGTACCGTTCACCAGAGATTTTGCTTGGTGGGCGACAGTACTCGACTGGCGTCGACATGTGGTCTGTTGGCTGCATCTTCGCGGAGATGTGCACACGCAAACCTTTGTTCCCCGGTGACTCTGAGATTGACGAGATCTTCAAGATCTTCCGGTACGTGCCAGCTCTCATTCACTGAAGATTCTCTCTGATAACCCGAAGCATTCTTGGTACACCCAGCGAGCAGGACTGGCCCGGCGTCACATCGTTCCCCGACTTCAAGCCCTCATTCCCCAAGTGGAACCGCACAGATATCGCAGCCATCGTAACCACCCTCGATGACATTGGCCTTGACCTTCTCGACGCGCTCCTTGTTTACGATCCTGCTGGCCGTATCTCAGCCAAGCAGACCGTCATCCACCCCTACTTCACGGGGACGTCAATTGGCTACAGCAACGGCTATCACTAAGCTGACTGATGTCCGGAAGATGTTACGACTGTTACGGAATTTGATGGAAGCATATTTGGTGCTGACCAAAGCGGAAATGCCCCGCGCACCAGTGTTTAGATACGACGTGTCTTGAATACGAAGGATAATGCTGCAGAGGATACAGTGTTGGCGTTTGGGTTGCATTTTACTAGACTGCATCGAAGCTGCGGTTCACGAACAGGATTATAACGAAAATATTTTCAAATAGTACACGGCGCATTACCACGAAAACGGAGTGTTCGGTGGAACTTGATCGAAACATCGTGAGATCTCTTGGTGTTGATGATTGACGTATGGGACCCCACTTTCAGCCCTACGTTGAGGGGCAGCGACGCAGGGACGGGCCGTCAGTAACACCAGTAACACCCGCCGTCATGGAGTGCTCCATCTCTCATCTTCGGATGCGGTCGAACCATGACTTCATCTTCTCCAAAGCTTCTACCGCCAACGATAGGTCCTCGACTAATCGTCTACCACCAAACAATCCATGACCCGCAGGGCAACTGTAATTCGCTGCTGCCATTACTGACCAACAACACCGGCGTTACGCATGTCATCATTGGGGCGATACACATCAATGATGGGCCCGGCAACATTACTCTGAATGATCACCGTCCCGATGACAAGCGATTCGATCAGCTATGGGGTGAAGTAAGCTGGCTGCAAGGCAGTGGTGTGAAGGTGTTGGGCATGCTCGGCGGCGCGGCAAAGGGATCCTTCGAACGACTTGGTGAAGACGACGAGAGCGTGCGTACTATTGACATCGTCTAGCTTTTCATACTGATCAAGGGCAGTTTGAAGCACACTACATCCCCCTCCACGCCATAATCACAGTCCACAAGCTCGACGGCCTCGACCTCGACATCGAGGAGCAGATCCCCCTCGCAACAGCAACACGCCTGATCGCCCGTCTTCGCGCTGATTTTGGTCCTCAGTTCCTGATCACCCTCGCGCCCGTCGCCACAGCACTCATTCCAGATCCAAACATCCCACCGCATCTCCGACCGCCACGTCCTATGCTAGCCAGCGGGCCCAGTCCGAATCCTTTGCATCCAACATTGCCGCACTTGAGTGGCTTCTCGTACCCCGAGCTCGAGTGCAGTGTCTATGGAAGGGAGATAGCATGGTATAATACGCAATTCTACTGTGGATGGGGTGACGCAGGAACAACAGCGTGGTACGACGCCATCGTCGCCGCAGGCTGGAAGCCTGAGAAAGTCGTGCTGGGTGTCGTCACAAATCCTGGCAATGGTGCAGGCCACGTTCCCGTTAGGAATTTGCGCAATGTTTGCGCGCTCCTGAGAGAGAAGTACAAGAATGTTGGCACTGGGTTTGGTGGTGTTATGGGTTGGGAGTACTTCAATTGCGGTGAGCACGAAGAGGACCTTGTGCATGTGTCTGAACTTGAATTGAACAATGAGACGGTGCAGGCCGGGTGGGTTTCGGCGTTGGGTAGAGTGTTGAGGACGGAGGAGCCGCAGCATCTGCAGACGAGTAGGCCACCGTTGGGCGTCACAGCGGAGCAGATCAGGCAGATGGTGACAAGTCTTCCGGAAGCAAGAGCTAGCTGGCCAGAAGAAGAGGTGCAGAAGTTGGTCGTGCTTGGATTTGCACGACGAGAGGCGCTTGCGGCGCTGAACGCCACTGATGGGAATGTGGAGATGGCTGCTGGGTTTCTGTTCGAGCATTACCCGCAGTAACCATAGTTAACTGCAGGTGCGGCTGCAACAGCACTGGTACACTTCGAGCGTTTCTGTTTTTCTAGCGGGTTTCTCTTCTTACGCGTTGACAAATTCACCTAACTTCTTATCATCATTCACTTCGTCTTCCACCAGCTTCCCCGTCGCCCTGATTTCACCATCAACCCTTTGATACCTCACCAACTGCGGAACAGCCTTGACCTCCCACTTCGTCCTATACACGTTTCCCAGGTCTTTCCATCTATCACGCACAATCAGTACACCGCAGACACTCCACACTAACGGAAGTATACTTACTCAGGTTTTTGTCCCACATGAACGTAGAGTAAATGTGGTGCATCTTCGCTCGAGAACGCTTTCTGGAGTCGTGGCAACGCAGCTCGTACGTCTGGACACCATGACTGCTTCGTCACTGGATCCGTACCGGCAATAAATGCGACGTAGAGTTTCGCGTTGGCAGTTTCGGGGACAGGCAGGTCATGCGCTGTGGAAGGGACTTGGTAGTGGTCCTGGACCGGCATTTCGTTTGGTGTATGCGATTGGTGGGAGCCGTTGCTGACTGATCTTCAAACGGGATCTTGAATTGTGCGCGATCTCAATCAATGAGGCGTTGTGTTGCATATGAGAAGCGCTGTTCCTTCTTGTTCCTGCGCAAGCGCGAATGCGGGGCAGATGCAACTTCCATACGTGTCAGTTCCCTGCACACCTTCCCCATGAGTACAACGGCCTGACTGTTACGCGCTTTCCGTTGCTTACGCTCTATAGAGCGTAGCCTCGGGAGATCACTGTGGGCCATCAATGTCTCGGTGGCATGAGCGCACACTCACGACGTCTTGCTATGTCAAACTCCATGCAAGATCGTACTTCTGAGTTTGGCGAATGCGCCAACGTTCTGCTTCCGACTTCCCTATGAGAACAGCTACACAGCTAATTGATGTGCCGATAAGGACCTCGAGAGGCCACAAACACTCAAGCACCTGTTAAAGTTGGCGAGTTCACTGCACATACCACGATAAGCACAGAGACACACTCATTTCGGTGAAACGATTTGTTTGAAGTGCAAAGAGCAGAGTATGCCATTCCCCGTCCAATCCCACCAACGCCGAAATCTAAGGATATCACTTCCCACCCAACCCGTCATTATCTATCAAGCCATATCCGGCTCGCTCTAAATCGTCTATGGTGCCAATAATCCCGCAACCTGAACGCCATTACCATGCAAAATTCCGCGCCCACGCCAGCCCACTAGTGCTGGGCGATTTCTCCGCTTTGCCTCGGAGACTCTCTCCGACTGTTGATCTGTGTATTCCTGAACGTCTCTTCGTTTAACGTGTCCAGACTGCGTGCGGGGCTCGGTGTTGTGCCCCTGCTGCCGCGACTCCGAACGGGGCTACCGGGTCGTGATGTCGCGACATCGTAGCTAGGGAGCGAGACTTCCATCGGCGTGTACGACGCTGGTGTGCGAACTGCGGTGTTGTAGCTTGGTGTTCGTGCGAGCGCGGACATATCGTAGTCGTTGGCGGGAATGTCGAAGTATGATGGCTCAACGCCGTTCTGCGGTGTGCGGTGGTGCGGGGTGCTCTGGCCGGAGGAGTGGTTCGAAGACTGCGGACCCGAGTGGTCGCCGTTCGAGTCCTGGCGCGAGGGGTGAAAACGAGAGTGGCGATCGTTGTGAGACATGTTGAGGTTCGCGAGACGGTGCTGCAGAGCGATTGTGGAAACACCTGGCCCGTCTTGCTGGTGGGCAACTGCGTCTAATGACAAGTCCTCTGTCGAACCACGTCGGCTCTGTGCAAAGAAAGGCGTATTTGCGCCACTGTTCATTGTGCTGCGCCAGCCACCGGGCGTCATGAATCCAGAAGGATCGATGTCGTTGTACAGCTCATCAAGCTGGTGGAGGCCATATGTTGGGGGCGCGTTCTGGTTGACCTCGTCCGCGATCGCCTGTTGTGCCAGAAGACTGTTGTCTACTACTACACTTTGGTCCTCATTCGGCGGGAGGTTGGGTGAGATGAACAGGTGGACGTGATTTTTTACCAACAGCTGACTGGTGTGACCTTCGGGGTTCTTGAGATTGACGTAAAGCCTCAGCTTATGCGACAAGCGGATATTCTCTGTATCCACAGACTGCCTGCAGTGCTTCAGGGACTTGGGAAGATCCAACGACATCGAGAAACGGTGAGACTCGTCGAAAAGCGCATCGGCGTCGTCAACGTCGGCGGGTACAAGATGTGCGGAGTTGGAGGGCAAGTCTGCCTCCTTGGTGGCAACCTGTACATCAGTTTGGTGGCTTATCCTCCTGCCAGCGTACTCTGCGAAGAGTTGCCGTGATTCGATCAGCTCCATCTTGATCGTCGTGATCTCGACGCCCTTTCTAAGGGGTATTAATACGAAGTCGGCAGCGATTTGTGTGCCGATGATGTAGTTCTTCTGGGGAACTGTGATCTTGTAGGCAATCTTGTTCGCCCAGATATCTTCGTTGATCTGCATCGATCGTCAGCAGAGTGTCCTCGCAATGATCCGGCGCAACGCACCTGCTCCATTGGCATAGATTCGAGCATGTCGCGGCCCAGGGTGCGAATGACGCGGATATGCGACGAGGCAGAGAGCTGCTTGCTCATGTACCCGCGATCGACGGTCGCCTTCAGATCGTACACGATCCAATTTGTCGGCAGCCCCTCCACGCTCTGGTCGAGGTTGCTTGGCATGTTGAACTTGAAGTCCCACTCATGGTGGCCGGCGTTGATCTTGTGCGCTTTCGCGTTCTTGTCTGAGCAGGAGACAGGGAAGAGTGTGAGGGTGTCGACGAGGAAGTTTGTCTTGTGCGTGATCGGCTGCGGGCTAACGGTGTTGGCCAAGTGCCATCTGTCGCGGGGTATCAGTCTGCGCTCTGCAGTCACTCCAATGGGCGGGGGCTGCCGTACGAGACTTTGCGCGTCGCCGTCAGTGTGATGCGAACGCTACGCACCGAGATTGACTCGGGGTTGTGCAGGACCAGCTTGCCCTTGAGCTCTGCATCGTGCGATTCCGAGGGCTCGCCGTAGAACACCACAAACGGAGAGTCAGGCCTGTGCAACGTTAGCAGCCATATATGCCTTGCTTGCCTGCCTGCCTCTGCAGTGCGACTGCATTCGCACGTACTTGATCTCCAGCACGGGCGTGTGATCCCTCCCACCAAAGATTCCGGCACCGGGGCGAGGCATGATGTAATGAGGGACAAGATCCGGAAAATCACCAGGAGTCCAATCTCATAACACTCGGCTTTTCAGGTCTGAGCGCTATGAATATGCGCAGGAGATCGCTCCAACTTCCACAAGGTAAAATGTCAGGCGCAACGAGAGAAGGTTGGCGTAAAAATGACTGGTATGGATGGTCCTATCCAGATCAGTGGTCCGTAGTAGTGAGTGGTGGCTGAGCGTTTGCGTCTTGCGTGCGATACGGGCGGGTTTCTAAACAACCAACAATGCCTTGTGATGACGATCGAGCTGACTTTGCGAGCCAGCCGCGTGTGAGCCGCCTTCTTCTACATATACAGCAACCGGCGTGGGATGCTCGTCGCCGCTGCGGGCAAGGGCGGCCTGCATGGGCCCCAGCACCACCCTTGCACGTCCTCTCTGAGCGCGCCGCAATCCACTGCGCAGGGTAGGCTACCAGAGTGGATACCGTTGCTCGCATCATTGCCTTCGCTAGCGCCCTCTGCAATCTGCGCTCTGGGCGTCTTGCTTGTCTTCGGATATTGTTTTTTTCTGGCGCGACGGGTCCACTGAAGAGAAGGTGGGCCGATAGCCTTCCGCGAACGGCACGACCTCTGACACATGCTTGCTGCAGTGCTGCTGAGTGAGATAGGGGAAGCCATCATTGAGGTAACCAAGAGTCACGACTTTGCTACTCAGCACTGCCTGTGCAGATAGCATTCTGCTAGACCGTTTTGCTAGACCATTCTGCTAGACCATTCAACACCTGAGGCAGCTTCACGGTGCTCCGGTAGTGGTGGATCTACCCGCCTCGTCTCTAGAACAGAACTTCATGAATCAAGAAAATTGGCTTCAGCCTTCCCTTGTGCATGTTCATCAGCCACACACGCAGTCACGTCCGTACTGTCATCACGTATCAGCATATCAAGACTCCTGAGAGGTGTTCCAGATCACACCATTCGTCTCTGATGCGCATGCTATCCAGGTTAAGTGAGCATTCCTGTAACGGTAGTCCTTTGTCTAATGCAACGAAACATGCGCTTTCACAATCTGCATCTGTTTCCACTTCTGTTCATGCACAGTATGCGGTCAACGTCTCTACGGCCGCGGTACGGAAAATCTCTCGCTTGTTCGGGCAAGGAGCCGCACTGATCGACGTGCGACGCGCTGGTATCATTCCAGCTTCACATCGCGCACGGCAGCGGAATGCCGCAGTGGATACCTTTTCCACTGCGGTGCCCAAGAGCATGGCGCAATTAGACATCACAGCGATCGGGCTTCTCACCGAGGAGCACCATCGTAGCGATGAGTGTCGCACAGTCATCGAGAGATTAGTCGAGCATTAGGTTCTGACCATGTGTGTCGGACGCCATGTGATTGTGAGAGGTAGAGATAAGAGTAATATACAGCGCGCTGCATGCGCCACCGCCCCTGCATGTGCTGGTCTTTTGTACAGTCGTACGCCTGAGAGGATGCCACGCGCATGCACGACCCGTGTGGCGCGGTGAGTCCTGGTCGTGGGTGACGTGCGGTTCCAGAACGTGAGGACTCGGGCCTTCCCGGGAGGAAACGTTAAACAGCCATCCCTGCGAAACGCATGCAGGTGCTCGCAGAGCCTCATCGTAGCGCCCCATCGTCGCCAAAAGTCCGCCAATAAAGAAGCAGCTCCTACACGTGTTGTATGTCTATGAGATGCCAGCGCTTGAGCCTGTCTGTGAGCGCGTCCTCAAGCTGTCGTCCGTCGACGAGCCTTCCTTTGGTCGATCCCAAGTCCTGACGTGCCCTGCGAAACGTTCTGGTCAGCACAGTCCTGACTACGATCCACATCGAGGATCCTTATCAACTCGTATGAAGTTTTGCAACTCCCAACAGAAACACAGCGCACTCGCCGAGCGGGTCATGCACGGCGGCGGGTATTACTGCCCTAGCGTGATGGGTGCGGCGAACGAGCTTATCGCATAATTTTTAGACAGAAACGTGCTTCTGAGGTTGGGAGAGAAAATTTCTAGGCGATGAGTGGCGGTTGACGAGAATGAGACGTACCGTTCTTGCACGATGTTATTATGCAATCTTCCTCAAAGGCCAACCATGTGAGAGGATGTTCGTCGACTGATTTGGTCTGCGCAGCGTTAGCACTAGTTCGTCGTGACGTTGTTCGTGTTCTTTAACTCACCAACACCGGAGGCAGCATCGCGGTGCGTGCGCGGGGCTCTACGGGATGCACAACCTCATCGTCATCGAGTGCGCTCCCTGATGACAGATTGGAGTTCGATCTCATACGGCTGGCTGAACTCTCCGTTCGCGTGCGCTGAATGCTCGCCGACGCCATGCTGTTCCTTGGCCGTAATGAAGCAGCTCGTGGTCGATGCAGCATCCCTACACTGAAATCCCACAACAGCAACCTGGTATCTTCTCCGACACTCCCTATCCGGTAACTGCGCTCATCACATCTCCACGGATCAAACTGCACGCCTGTGACCCAGGAGTTGTGTCCTTGGCAGCGCGCTACTAGCATACGGTCTTCCAGCGACCAAATTGAAACGAGGTCGTCTTGCCCTCCGGTAACGACATATCTGCCGTCAGGAGACCAGCACACGCACATCATGCCGCCATAGTAGCTCATATAGTGGTGGAGCAGCTTTTCCCGAAGGAAATCGATGATCCTGAACGAACCGTCTTCAGAGACAACGGCGAAATGGCGGCGATCTGGCGAAAACTCGAAAGCGTTTATCTTAGAACTGGACACGTGCCAGTACGAAACTGGGTTTGCCTTCTGGTTCTTCGACTGAATGGACTTTTTTACTGTCAGCCTGGTCTTTCGCTCCATGTCAGACATGCCCTCGTCAGGTGTCTGATCCTCGGGAACAAAGGCGACGTCCTCCTTCTCTTTGTCGTATACGATGAGACTTCCATCCATGTGTGCTGCCATGAATAAATTCTCGCTGTTTGGTATCCAGCGAATGTCAGATACTGCTGTTGGATTGATGATGCCGTTCTTGTTCAAACGAGAGTACTTCTGCGACATAGGCTCGTACCAGATGATGTCACCGGTCGAAAAGCCCATAACAATGTCGAGGTGATTCGGCCCCTTCGTGACCTGGTTGATGTCGTGACACAGCGCATGTGCCTTGGTGAACAGGATCTTGGTCAAATGCTCCTCCTTGGTCGGAGATGTCAGGTCCAGCCACTGCAGTGCGCGATTGATGTTGGCGAAAGCATAGAGGCCGTTGACGTTGTGTTCTTGCAGGCGCTTTGTGAGAGCTTCGTGTGGGATAACTCTGGACACGAACGACGAGTTGCTCTTGACAATGTTGTTCTTGGGCTTGTTCCTCTTGCTGGGGTCCTTCGAGACCTTGCCGTTCACAACGGTCAAGGCTGCATTGCCTGCGCCAAACACGGGTGTCCGTAGACCATCCAGTGGCGCTGACACAAAGCCATTGACACCCTGCGAGTCAGTCTCGCTCGTGTGGCTATTGGAGTCGTGTTCGGCGATCGGCAGGACCTGCGACCGTGTGCTGTTCTTCGTGTCGAGTCGCTGGAGCAGTGTCGAGGACGGCTGGCGCGGCGCAAGAGCAACGAGTGACAGCTTGGTGCCCTGGGTGGGCGGCGTTACGTTGGTCGCAAGTGGGTTGGGATTGTGGACGGGCGCTTCAGATGGGTGCGGCGGCGGGGTGGCCAGATGGAGGTCGTCGCGAAGTACGTAGGTGCCTGTCATGTCGATCGTCAGCAGGAGCGTCCCGCGTGCCCTGCGCACACACACGCCGTCTTCACATACCCTCTCCCACGACCAATTGGTACTCGGGCCCCGTCGGGCGGGCGATGCTGTTGTTGGTCTCGATAAGCTGGCCTGGCGGTGCGCCGGGATAGCCGCCAACAGGGTACCTCGGGGGTGGAGGGAGCACGCTGGGATGCGCGGTCAGTCAAGCTTCGCGCTGCAGATGGTGGCATGATAGTGGTGGTGCTGCGATTGGTGGGCGGGCCTGGGCCTACTTACAACATGGCTGATGCAGTGCAAGGTACTGTGCGTTAATCACTGTACAGCGCGCGCAGACACAGGCATGACGAGGAGGGTGGGGCGATTGTGTATATGTCGGAGTATGAGGCCCCGTGTGCGCTGCGAACACCGGACGGCGCAGTCGACCGAAGCGTGGAGAATGCGGAGAAGGACGGCCTAGCATCGCATTTGGACGTGGCTTGCGTTGGATGCTTGGAGCGAGTTACGAGCGCGCGCTGCTGTCCTTGCGTCCACGCCCTCGGTGGAGGCGATCGGCATGGAAAGCGCATTCGAATTTCGAGGCAAGGCTGCGTCTTAGCAACGGCGAAGCTTGTCATCTCCATTCACCGTTCCAGGCGCCTGGCGCAATGCGGGGAGCTTAGGGGTTTGATCGGCCAAGACACGTGGACGAGCGCTCGATCGAATCATACATCACCGAGCGTAGTGTCACAGGCTGACAGCGTACCGGCATAGACCCGTCAAACTTCGATTGAAACAACAATTGCTTCTTCCCATTCTCCCTGCCAATCTCATCTGATGTGCAGTGAGCTGTGAACATGCTGAGAAATGGCCACCGGTATGTGGAGCTCCCTGCCCGAGCTGTCATGGTTGTTGATGCCGGTTGCTTGCCTGCCACGGCCGTTGACTAATGTGGCACCCCAGTCCGAATCTGTGTCTGCGGTGACGAGGGAGTCGGCAAGAGCTCCATCATCACCTCGCTCGTCAAGGATGTCTTCGTCACCGCCAAAATCCAACCCGTGCTCCCCCAAGTAACGCTGCCGCCTACGCTCGGGACGCCGGATAACGTCACCACCACCATCGTCGACACCTCCGCCCTGCCCCACGAACGACATGCTCTGCGCAAGGAGCTGCGCAAATCGAACGTCATACTGCTGGTGTACTCGGACCACTACAGCTATGAGAGGGTCGCGCTGTTCTGGATGCCGTACTTCCGCTCATTGGGTGTGAATGTACCGGTGGTGCTGTGTGCAAACAAAGCCGACCTAGCTTCGAATGGAACCACGTCGCAGGTGGTGGCAGAGGAGATGCTGCCAGTAATGAACGAGTTCAAAGAGATCGACTCGTGCATACGGACAAGCGCCAAAGAGCATGCAAACATCAACGAGGTCTTCTTCCTCTGCCAAAAAGCCGTCACACACCCAATAGCACCGCTATACGACTCAAAAGAGAATGCGCTCAAGCCTGCAGCCGTCTCTGCGTTGCAACGAGTGTTCCACCTCTGCGACACCGACAAGGATGGGTACTGGAACGACCAGGAGATACATGACTTCCAGATCAAGTGCTTCGAGAAGCCATTGGGCGAGGATGACCTCGCGAATATCAAGAAGTCGATGGAAAGATTTGCGCCAGGCGCTACTGGGGAGAATGGTATGGATGAGAAGGGTTTCCTGTTGTTGAACAAGATCTTTGCAGAGAAAGGCCGCCATGAGACCATCTGGATCATCCTGCGGAAGTTCCACTACACTGATAGTCTCAGTCTTCAGGATGCGTACTTGCGGCCGAAGTTCGAGGTCGCGCAGTTCTCGTCCGCAGAGCTCAGTCCAGCTGGATACCGGTTCTTTGTCGATCTGTTCTTGAAGTTTGACAAAGACAACGACGGTGGACTCAACGACCGCGAACTCTCGAATCTATTTGCGACAACACCCGGGATACCCATGTCTTGGACAGATTCAGCGTTCCCATCGTGTACGGTACGCAACGAAGCTGGCCACATCACACTCCAAGGTTGGCTCGCGCAATGGAGCATGACTACATTCGAGGAGCCAAAAACCACACTCGAGTACCTAGCATATCTTGGTTTCGAAAGCAATGATCGCAGTGGCACCACAAGTGCGCTGAAGCAGACAAAAGCAAGGAAGCGGAGGAATCGGCCGGCGCGAGTAGAGCGCAATGTCTTTCTATGCTACGTGGTTGGGTCAAGTGGCAGCGGAAAGAGCGCGTTGTTATCGTCGTTTCTGCAGCGGCCATTTACGCAAACCTATCATCCCACCATCAAACCTCGATCAGCAGTCAACAGCGTTGAACTCAAAGGTGGCAAACAATGCTACCTCATCCTCGAAGAACTCGGCGAGCTGGAGCCTGCGATCCTCGAAAACCAAGCCAAGCTCGACGCGTGTGACTTGGTGTGCTACACATATGACTCTTCTGACCCGGACAGCTTTGCGCATATTGTGGAGCTACGGAAGAAGTATCATCACCTGGATGCGCTGCCTGCAGTGTACACGGCTCTGAAGGCAGACCAGGACAAGACGATGCAACGATGCGAGCTGCAGCCTGACGAGTACACGAGCGCGTTGCGCATGGCACCGCCCCTGCATGTCAGTGCGACGTGGAGCAGCATATCGGAGCTGTTCGTTCACGTAGGTAGCCTCCCGTACCTCCTGTACCCCACGTGATGATTGCGAGCTGACCAAGTGCAGCTGGCTGAGTGCGCGACACATCCATCGACTGCGTTCCCAAAGAACGAAGACGAGGGTGGGTACGATAACATGAACTTGTATCTGGCGCTGGGCGCGGCTACGTGCGTCGTTGCGTCGGCGGTATTCGTCTGGAAGAGAAACAGCGCATCCTCATGATGATGATGATGATGATGATGATGAGGCTGCATGTGATGACGTTCAGGGGATGGTAAATAATCAATAATGCACTCCTTGTCGACGACAATAAACGCGACAATGATGCAATGTCTGTGCGACGTGCTCCTGAGTGCAGCTGGGTGATGATGCTGTGTGCAGTCGAGCAGTTGGGCGTGCACGAGGTTAGCCTCTCTCTGGAGGGCGCCGGGACCCTTGGACATCAGATGAAGGCTGCAGGGCCTCACTTTGTTCGCCCACAGCCTCAGGCATCCTCTGCAGTCTGCACCGCCGGCGATGGTGCCCCCTGTCCGACTCTTCCTGAATCCTCACACGCCTGCACGCCGCCTATCACTTCGACGGCCCGCCGCCCTGTCGCTCACTCGCTGATGCACTCGTTGTCGCGCCCGACGCTCCCCTCAGGCACCCCCCGTGGCCGTCAGCGCCGCTCCGCATTCCTCGCGCCAAAATGGTGAGTCCACGGCAGAGCGCCCTCACGTACTCGGCGCAGCTAGTGGGCACGCAGCGTGCCGGGCGGTGAAACAGACGTCCGCTGCTGCTGTTGCGGCCTCACCCCCCTCCCCTTGCCGCTGCATCTGCCCGGCGCCCGGCCGCACTCTTTGAGTCTTGAGTCTTGACTCCTCCTTGTCGCTTGTCGTGGAGCACCTCGCTGACCTCCTCTCCGCCCACCCTGCAGGCCGCTGACCGAGCACGCGAGCTCGAGCGAATGTACCAGATGCGCCGCGGCCATGTCCCGCACATGTCCATCAGCGACGACAACCACCACGTCACCGAAGCCATCGGCGACCTGTACGGCCGTGACAGCGACTCCGAGTCGCCCAACGGCAGCTCGCGCCCGCTCAGCTTCCTGCCGGACTCCCTGAGCGAGAGCATCCACACCCCCTTCAATCCCTTCCCCGACATGGCCCCGCCCGCGAAGTCTCCCCTGCGTCCGCAGCTGCCGCCAGACGGCACGTCCCAGCTGTCCACGAGTCCCAGCGGCCCTGCCGGCATGCGTGCCAACGACCAGCTCTCGCCGCCGCTGTCACGCTCCTCGTCCGACACGGCCTCGCAGCAGTTCCCCCTCAACGACCTTGACTACGAGTCGAGCCCTGCCGGCCTCGCCCAGGAGCTCAGCAATCTGCAGGCCATCCGCCGCATGTCCATGGATGTCCACAACGCCGACCCCGACCTGCCCTCGTTTCAGTCCTACAGCTCCGGCCCCGTCTCGCCGCCGGCCATGTCTGACGACGACGACGAAACCCAGCAGCTGTTCTGGGTGCCCGCTCGCCTGCACCCCGAGCTGGCCCCCAAGGAGTTCAAGACGTTCATCGAAGAGAAGGTCCACACCATAAGACGCCGCTCCGGCGACCTGGGCTCATCCTTGTCCCCGGATAGCGGCATGGGACGACAGGACTCCGGGGGTGGTCTGCGCAGGAAGAAGTCTATGCTCTCACGCCAGATCGACACCGGTTCTGGCTACAAGGACGGCGCTGAGCGTCTGGAGAGGAAACGCTCAGGCACTCAGCCGAACGGCGGGTTGGCGAATCTGCAGGAGCTGGAACATATTGTAGAGGACCCGGCGGCCATGGTCCGACGAATGAGCATGTCCAGGAGCCCAACGCCAGAGGCGGTCGACGGCGACGCACCGATCATACCTGGTGGCATGGGAGGCGGCATGGGCACATTGAAGCGTTCTACACGTACCACGTATAGACGAGGCAGTCTGAGAAGCACGGGTCGATCTGTACCACTCTCGAGACGACTTGTCAGTCGCAACGCCGAGACGGATACTGAAGAATCGCCAGCCACTTCGCCCACCCGTCCAGACGTGCCCGAGCTGCCCAAGTTGGTGGGCATCAACAGAGTACAGTCAGAGCCAATCAATGGTGCTTTCGAGTCTTCCAACTTCTCACGGCCCAGGAGGAAGACGCCCACCGAGGAGGAGCAACGACCCGGTTCTGCTGAGCCTCAAGGACGGCCTGGCTCAGCCGAACCTGAGCAAGAGGAGCGCAAGGGCTCGAAACCCAGGGCCTTCCACTCGAGGATAGCATCCAACGGTCGGACAAGTGCTCACCTGCCTGGCTACAATGCCCCTGCACCAACGCTCGCATCACCTGTCCCGCAAATCATCGAAACCCCCCCACCTCCAGAGCCAGAGCGAAAGCAACAATACCAGCTTCCTGAGCGCACGACCTCACGACAGCCGCTCGCACAGCAGCAACAGCAGCAGCAGCAAAGGCCTCAACAATATCAACAGCAGCATCCGCCGCAGCAGCAGCAGCCCAACGGGCCACGAGCTCAGACCCAGCCCCCGCCCCAGCAGCAACGACAGTCGCCTGTTCACAGACAGAACAAGCACGCTCAAGCTGCTCAAAATTCTCCAATCAAGCCACAGCAGTCGCTCGATGACCTGACGCAACATCCTCCTGCTATTCCCGGCAATCATAGCACAAGAACTGACAACCTCTCGATCATTCCAAATCTTCCGGACGAAAAGAAAGATAAGAAGTCCAAAGACAAGAAGGAAGATGGGCCAAGGAAGACGAGTTGGGGCTGGCTCGTCGGCAACGACAAGAAGGAGAAAGAGAAGGAAGAGCGCGAAAAAGAGGCGGCCAAGAAAGTCAAGAACAAGCTCAGCAAGCCGCAGGAGAAGCCTGATGATACCCGGCTTGACTTGCTGCAGTCTGCGAGTGGCCAACGTGGGCGAGAGAGCGTTGTCTTGGACCGCGACAGCGTCAAGCTCGAAGAGGAGCGAAAAAAGGAAAGCAGCCGAAAGGCATCCGGCGACAAGAAAGAGAAAGAGCATGGCCTGCTCTCTTCGATCTTCGGAGGTGGAAAAAAGAAGAGCGAGAAAGAGTCGAGCCACAAAAAGAACACTTCACGTGGTCTGTCTCCCGAGCCTCCGCCTCGAACCCTCAAGCCCGACATCGACTACAACTGGACCCGATTCTCCATCCTCGAAGAACGTGCCATATACCGCATGGCTCATATCAAGCTCGCAAACCCTCGCCGAGAACTTTACTCCCAAGTCTTGCTCAGCAACTTCATGTATTCCTATCTCGCCAAGGTACAGCAAATGCATCCGCAGATACAGATCGGAAACTCGAAACAGGCCAAGCTAGCTGTAGCTCAACAGAAGAAGGAGCAACAACAACAGCAGCAGCAGCAACAGCAACAGCAGCAGCAGGCACAACAGCAGCAGCAACAACAACAACAACAGCAGTCGCAGCAGCCTGAAGAGTTCTCGCAGTATCAGCGGTATCAGCAGCAGGTAAGCCAGGAATCAGTCAGGTGATCTGTGAACTAGGCTGATTAACCTGGCAGCAGCAGCAGCAGGCGCAGCAGCAAGAACAGCCTCAAAATTCGAGCGAATGGCCAAGTGCCTACGGACAGCAAGAGCAAGGTCAGCAGCAGAACGGGCACCAGCAACAGCAGAAGTATGGCCAAAGTCCACGTGACAGCCACCATTCGCAGCACAGTGTGAACGGCGGAGGCTACAGTGTTTCAAACAGCTCAAACTATCTCGGCCAGCCCGTGCGGCAGGGACAGCCCGGTCACTCGGACTCGGATAAGAGCGGAGACGATGACATGTGGTAGCAAGCGGAGGCAAGACGCCCTATTCATCTCACCACAATTGCTGAGCATCATCATATTTTCTCAACGGAGCGGACAGCCATGGACATCTCGTCCGCAGATCGCACGTTTCCCTTTTCTGTATTATATGTATCGGCCTCCTTCTATTTGGTGCGCTAATTTCTATTATCACATTTCGATCTACTTCTGCTTTTGTACCAGGAGTATAGTAGGGATGTAGCGGGGCGCACACGGATGTATAGAGAGGAATCTTGGGACAAATGAACTGCACGGTCGTGGATGCAGGACACATGTACGGTCGGAACGGGAGTAGTTGTAGGAAGGTGCAGGCTTAGCCGAGTACACCTGTATACAGATGTAGTACCGAATCCTGCAACTTCCTACACATCGAACATGATTTTCCCATACAGCAAACGCTCTCGAGACTGCGCTAGAACAAACGATAAGAGCTTATCGGCAACTTTACCCCACATGATGCAGGTGACGATGACAAGCTTACACCGACATTTCCAATTAGATCAAATCTGCATCGGACGCACGTGCTATACATACTCGCTCTACTCACTTTTACCTGTAACACAGAACATCTTCACCCAGAGATCGCCAGCACGGCTGATCTGTACACACCACCACCACCACCGCCATGGCATCTTCAATCGACCCCTCGCAACCCCCCCTCTCACCCACCTTCGAAGCCGGCACGATCCCGCACGAGACCATTTCCACACAGACACTGATCGACACGCTCAAAATGACAAAGCACCCAGAGGGCGGCTACTTCACCGAACTCGACCGCGATCCCCGCACAGTCTCCAACCCCTTCCAGGACCATCCGTATGCTACTACCGCACAGGCGCCGCTCTCCGGCGACAATGCTGTCCGGAATGCGTCGACGAGCATCCTCTACTTGTTGACGCCGCACTCGCCGCAGGGCTGCTTTCATAGGAATGCTGGCAGGACTGTGCACACGCTTATTCAGGGGCGAGGGCGGTATGTACTTGTTCATGATGATGAGGGGGAGGGGGGGAAGAAAAGAGTGGAGAGTTTTGTGGTTGGGAAGGATGTAGAGGCGGGGGAGAGGGTGGTGTGGATTGTGGAGGGGGGCAAGTATAAGGCGAGTTTTCTTGAGGCGGAGGAAGGGGTCGATGAGTGGGAGAGTAGGCTGTTGATTAGCGAGGTAAGCTATGCTGTGTTCTTTCATCCGTTTTTTTTTCATTCATGATTCGAGCGCAAAGGTGTGCGGGCGCTGATGCGGAGTGACACGCGCTGATCAGGGCTGCAGACGGTTGTTCCGGGATTCGAGTACGCGGATCACGATTTCTTGACTGAGGAAACTTGTGGGGAGATTTTGACACCGGAGCAGGCTGACGAACTGCGGTGGTTGGTTAGGAAAGAATAAGGCGATGATCATAGCAGGAGTGGTGCTCAACGATCAACTAAAAGAGTCGTTTCTGATTGAGAGGTAGACCATTGATATGGTCTGTCTAAATCCCGCCGAGAGGCACCGCCATCATATGTCGGGAGCCCTGGGGTACAACTTTGGCCATGTGCTATATTGACCCGGACGCAATGGCGATACTTCGTTGTCACCATCAAGATCTTGATGGTCTGTCCAAGTGTTACGATAGGTCAAGGTCGTGATATTGTCATCATTTTGCTGGTGAATTTGAACTGCCCTTATACATGAAAAGAGCCAACCCGGCAATCTGCAATGAGACAAGATGCATTGATCGACAAGGGGTGCTGGCTGATGGCCAATGTTCTTCTGTTGTAGATCGTGCACTATGCATCCTGCGTCATCTAGTAGTGCTTCTGGAGGATCAATTAGCATTCATCTTTTGAGCCATGGACTCAATGTACGTACCGTCGTGACTGTACTGAGTATCTAGTGTTGCATGCGATCCAGATGAGCTGGTACTATCACTCTCCTCATCGCTCCGCTCGTGGAAGGCACATTGGGTGTTCACAGCGTACGGCGTACGGCTTTGAGGCTTTCATTGAGATGATGTCTGGAGATAAGCAAAGTGAAACGCTCAATTTCTCTACATCTGAGTCATGGAGCATCATTCGCATGCCGTAGACGATGTAGCCTAATCGAACATGTCTCCAATGTCCCAGACGGAAAATGTCATGATCAGAGAGTTGCAGTCTTTTTCGGAATGGTCGACACGCGATGAAAAGCCATCGCTTACACCACTGACCGAATTCTAGTCCATCAAGGATGCCGTGCGAGTCGAAAAACGTCAGTAGAGGAAGTTAAGACGCCAGGGAAGAAGTGTCCCATTTGAGTCCTGAGGGTTTGCAACTGAGTAACAATCAGGCGCACAGTGCTAATCAGGAGCAATGCATATACAGCAATCAATATATGGTAGGCCATGAATAGTGATGGCACGACGGCCCGCCCCTGATCGGTCCTTTGAATCTGGATGAGTGCGGTCTTCGCCACGTTCAGCAGCGTCGCAGCCACGTTTCGAGTGACTGAGCATAATATCTAAACACGATGGTATAAAAAGCCCCAATTAAATCGGTACAGTGCTTTGCCGTTCGTGCGTGCGGCCTTTCGGATGTCTTTTCGTTTCTGAATGGATTCGGACGCTGTTGCTTGGTGAGGTATAATGCGAAGGTATGTCCAGTAGATGGCCGTCCACCGTGCTGCCGATATCGCTCCTGCAATCGAAGGCGTAAGTGATATGAGCCTTTCGTATAGTTCTTCCTTCCCTTGTAGTCTTTCGGGCTGTGTTCGGTTCAGAACGACGAGTACAAGCAGACCCGCTTCATAGCCAGCGAAGAAGATCAATGCAAGAACGAGCGCCCAAGTGCGCAATATCGTCGGTAGAAAATTCAGCGAAGGGAATCCTGGTGGCGCGTCGATCGGTAGATAGTCGTCGCCTAAATTTGTCCAGCAAAAGTTAGTTCAATTCGACGCACTGCATCGACTTGCGCTTGGCCAGGATAGGACACCTGGAAGGAGATACGTGAGACCTGTCGACGTTGCTTTCTTGAGCACTATATCCCGTAGGGTGTTCTTGGAGCTCATAGTATTACTCTACGTTTAACCTTGTGTGGACCTCCTCCATGCTATGAGTGGTGGACGTTGAAAATTGTGCTTGATGCGCAAGATGCAGTAATCAGAGTCATTCACAACGCTAGAATACTGGAAAGGGCAGAGAAGCTACAGTGTGCAGCCGAGGGGAATGGTGAAGGGACGGAAGGGACGAGATCTCCCGATCGAGTCGAAAACGAAAGTTCTGGCGCTTCAAAAAATGGATGGCGGGCGCGTGCGTGATATGATCACTGCCTTGGGAGATTCTCTGCCTCGTCCGTGGGAATAGAGGCAGCCATGCGGTTGGACGTGCTCAGTCAGAGCACCCTGACCAATGATGATCCATTCAGCGATACACAGAAGTACCAGCGTGACGAATCGATTCCAGAGCTGTCGTAGATGTTGGGCTCTTAGCCTGGTCGATCTTGTGATTATCGTCTTTTTTTGTTGTCCCGCAGGGAGCTTACCGTTCCCGCGTCTTGGGTTCTTTCAACAACTGAGTGAATAGTAAGTCTATTAGATAGGTTGTGCGTCAAAAAGTAAAAGTCAAGTAGGCGTTGTCGGTCGCTGCAAGGCTAAAACGAGGAGTCCACCCCGCGTGTCGTTGTTTGAAGCTGCAGGTGATAGGTGGATCATATCATCAACTAGTAAAGTTGCAGATACCGCCTCATAGACAAGATTCACTTGTGTTGGGACGTTACGCGGACGGATACAAGGTGCGGTGCCAGCGAGTCAATGGCAACATACTGGCAACTGGACAACTGTTAGACAACGAAGTCAAAGATCACAAGGACTTGCTCGACTTCGTCCGGAGTTAAGCTGATAAAGGTCGAATTTTTCGGGCAGACACTCATACGTTGAATCGCATATTGCTTATATCGCGGATGTGAGTCCTGACAGACACCGGACGAGAGGAAGGAGCTCTGTAAATAGATCACCTCGGAATCGAAATCAATGCGACACGTCGATCTTCATAATAGAATTAGTATGATTGACAGTACTCAAGATGACTTTGAAGCTTTGTGACCTCTTCACGATAAAGTCGCGACAGATAATGACGGAAAAGTGACTTCTCGATGCTTGTTGGAGCTTCCCCACAATCCGGCATACCGTATTTGGATAGCGCGATCGGTCATTCCAGCCGAGGTCGCGGATACTACACGCCGGGGGCGCTTCTCCGCACCATGGCCAAGCTGCTCTCCCTTGCATTTCGCACACCTCTCCAGAAGAAGACCTTCACATTCTGCGAGACTTAGAACTCGCTAGATCTTCGAGAGGATAATCGAGAATCCTTCAACTGAGCTTCTTGTGAACTTCTGCGTTGCACGATTCCAAAAACGCCCCGCATCACGTCGAGCTCTAGCAACACACGATGACGATATCGACCGCAGTCCGCATAGCGCCCTCCCGCGCTGCACGCGCAGTGAATCTCCTCCGAACTGTCCAATTCACACACCCATCCTCATGTCCATGTCACGCCAATCCCAACTACCACAATCAAACGCCATCAACCATACACCAAGCACGCCGACACCTCGCGACCCCGGTCAACTTCTCGCAGCAGAAAGAATATGCATTCGAAATGGCAGCTTCGAGTATCCGATTTGGACCTGGGTGTACAAAGGAAGTAGGCATGGACTTCAAGAACATGGGGTCGAAGCGTGTTATGGTTGTCACAGATCAGAATGTAAGGAAACTGGACGCTATGAAGCAGGTTGTTGAGGGGCTCTCAAGAGAGGGTGTAACTTTCGAGATATACGACAAAGTCAGGACGGAGCCAAAGGATAGTAGCATCAAGGACGCGATCGATTTCGCAAAGCCTTGGAAGCCAGATGCGTTCCTGGCGGTGGGCGGTGGTAGTGTGATCGATACTGCGAAGTTGATGAATCTGTATACCACGTTTCCCGGTAAGACACTCCTTTGGACCCAAGCCAACGTTGAACATGCTAACGTACCTCAGAGGCTGACTTCCTCGACTTCGTCAACGCACCGCTCGGCAAGGGTCTACCAATCCCTGGAAAGCTCTTCCCGCTTGTCGCAGTACCCACAACAGCAGGAACAGGTTCCGAGACCACGGGTACCGCCATTTTCGACTTGGTCTCGAAACGTGCGAAAACCGGCATTGCGCACCGAAACCTGAAGCCCACTCTCGGCATAGTCGATCCCCTCAACACTCGTACTATGCCCAGCGCAGTGCACGCCTCCTCGGGTCTCGATGTGCTCTGCCACTCCCTCGAATCGTGGACGGCCATTCCTTACTACGAGCGCACGCCGCGCCCCACAAATCCTCTCTTGCGCCCGGCCTACCAAGGCGCAAATCCCATCTCCGACATCTTCTCTCTTCAAGCCCTTCGCGACACCGTCAAGTACCTGCCCCGTGCAGTGAAGGACCCCGAAGACCACGAGGCGCAGAGTCAAATGCTGCTCGCTTCGACACTGGCAGGTGTAGGTTTTGGCAATGCAGGTGTGCACTTGTGCCATGGCATGTCGTACCCCATCTCAGGTCAGAACCCAGGGTACAAGCACGCCGGGTATGAGGTCGACCACACTATCATCCCTCACGGCGTCTCGGTCGCTGTTACCGCACCTGCAGTTTTCAAGTTCACGGGCGCGTCGAACCCAGAGAGGCATTTGGCTGCAGCTGAGGCGTTTGGAGTCGATATTTCGAACGTGAAGAGAGAAAGTGCAGGTGAGGTGCTCGGTGAGGCGCTGGCGGAATTCCTGGTCAAACTGGGTGACCAGCCGCGCGGTTTGAAGGCGCTAGGATTTGGGAAGGAGCATGTCGATGGGCTGGTGGAAGGCACTATCCCGCAGCAAAGAGTGTTGATGCTTGCACCGCATCTCGAGACTGAGTTGGATCAGCAGAGAGAGCAGTTGAGGGGCCTGTTCGAAGAGGCGTTGGAGTACTGATGAATGCCGGTCGTTTTGACTAGACTGAGAACCGTGATGGATCCAGTTGTACGTATCAACAGAAGCTCGCTCAAAATACACTTACGCACATATTCTCGCTATGACGCTGGAGCAGCGATTCTTTACCACTTCCATGTGATTGGAAAAGTCACAGTCGGAGTCTTGCGACCGCTGACTGGTCTAGTAGCCGCGCTTGGCGCTTAGCTTCGTTGGCTCTGTTCTCAAGCCTTCGGACTGTAGCTGGCCTCTTCGCCTGTCACATTGCGGTTGCGACTTCCGTATCGCGCCCTGTTGTCTGCTTCAGCGCATCGTAATACTCTGCTACGGATCTGTCTTTTCCCACTGCAACCTTTTGACTCATGCAAGACATCGAAGATTGGGAGCCTACCCAGTTCGCCCCTCGCTGCAGCATTGCGGCACAGTTGGTCAGGAGTCATGTGCTGGATGAACAACACGACTTTGAAGGATTCACGCTGCCTGATGCATCATTATCACCTCCTCGAGTGAAGACGATCCATCCGGCCTGCCGAGTCGAGTGGCGGGACGGGCACTCCAACCGACGATATGGCTTCACCGCTAGTGAAGAACAGTGTATACGCGCCCGGTTTGATTCCTAACCAATCCACTCACAGAAGGCACCCGTCAGCTCTTAGTCCTTCGTCCTTCTGCTTGATCCTGCAGTTCGAGCAACGCCTCATCTGAAATGCACCAAGTAGAGCCCTTATATACGCGCTGGGCGCTTTCGCGAATGACAGCGCGCGTACAATATCTTGAATGTAAGCAGCCAAGCAGGTAAACAGGCGCGCTGACAGCCCCCTGACAACTGTCCAGCTATGACCATTTCCTAACTGGCGGATTCATCGTTCGACAGCCACCCCTGGACCCCAATTTCAGCATCCGGCTCCACAATAGCCATCACGTTCAAAGACATCGCTATGATTGGCAGTCTGCTGCACCTTCCGATCCATGCAGGCAGGCCCGAACTGGCGTTGCGCGGGTTATACAAAACGTGATGAGGACCAGGGCAACGGTAGCGACACCACGGCATAGCCTGGTTCAGGAGGCGGATTCCGCCCCAGCCTTTTTTCAAGATCGCTGGTTTGCGACACGCTGCGGGGCGAGAAAGGACAGACATATGTGTTGTAATTCTTTGAGCAATTCATAGGCGCCCCGGATGGACTATGTTCGCGCGCCTAAGCGCACCGCGCTTATGGAGTCCCCTTCACTGACAGCAATGCACCGCGCGGCTTGGTCACCCGCGTGTGGCTGCGCCGCTAGTGGTATCGTAGGGGTGGTTCGGTAGAGGCAGCCCCTCCATTGACTGAAGACCGGCACGCTCTCGCTTGTTCATTCTCTTCTCTAACCTCACAGCCTCATCCGCTGGAATGCTTTGACACTGTCATAATTTGCCTGTTTAGTCTCTTGCATCTCGCTGTTTGTATCTCTTCCTGGTTCTTACCCTTATGTACCTTCAATCGCAAAGATGAGCATCCACCTTCGCATCCCATCTTTACAAGAACGTCGACCAACTTCCAGAGCAAGTCGCGTAGCTTGATACGATCTTCTTCTCCACCGCGGTCGCCTGCGCTACATGGCGATAACTGCGAGGCTATCGAATCAGACGGGCAACCATGTCACAAACCACTACCGTCTGACCATGACGTGTGGTGTACACGTCATGCTCAGGATCTCAAGGACATGAATTTGGCCTGGGATAAGTTCCAGAAGGAGGCGGAGAAGATAGAGGTCAGAAACCCGGGCACAGCGAAGCAGAAAATGCAGAAGCTGCAGCTGGCGTTGAACCTACGCCGCCGCTTGCGTGAGAGATTTCATACTCGGGGTGTAGACACACTAAACTACACAAAATGGATTGCAAAGGTCGAGACCGATACCAGACAACTTGCAGATGCATTGTTAAGTATGTTCCCCATATTTATCCAGACAAAATTCATACGCGATGCGCACATTGTCTGCATGATCGATGCTGTGGCTTATCTCACAGGGGTACATCTTAAAAGTCCTTACCTATCATGCGCTTTTCTGATGACGGCAGCATTAGGGTTCTGAAACAGTTCCAGACTGACCTCTGCAATGATGCTATCAACCGTTTTTACAGCATCGTGCCTGATCTTGACGATAGGCCTCGTAGAAACGACTCAAGCGACGGGGTCTCAGTCGATCCAGGTGTGGAAATTGTACGAGCCTGGTTCAGAATCATGATTTTGAACGATAGCGAGGCAGAGATCCTGGAGCACGCGAGCAGGTCAAGATGCATCGATGAGTTCCTCGCTGGCTGTCAAGCTCATCAGCTAGAGATGTACTGTGACTACTTTGAGAATGCGTGGCGTCCTAGGCAGTTCAATACTTGCGTGTCGTGATCTGTGCACAAACGCTGGCTGGAGGCGATATCAAGTCAATACGTCTGCTTGGTGGTGTTATCCCCAGTTCAACGGAGGGTTTGCGCATGGCTAAGCCCGCTTGGGACATCCTGTAAGCGCTTTGCGTGTGGGACAATGCTTTTTTGCTGATCAAACCGCAGCTACCGTTGGTTCCCAACTCTACTGACGCCCTGGACCGTCGCAAGTATCTGCTCGAACTTCGAGGACTACACCACGATCTGTAAGCTCCTGATGCTCGGCATGTATAATGAGCATTGGTTCGATCCGACGAGTATATTAAGTGAATGCACTACTGGTGTATACCTTGGTTTCGTCCCGACATGTAAAGGCGATTACACGTCGAGTCTCAGATTGAAAAACGAGACCAGAGCCTACGTCCATGTCGAATCCCGAAATTATCTTTGTGGACAGATGGCTATGGGTGGTGGTTTCACTCGGGATTTCTTGGAAGAGCTGCGCAGACGAACGAATCGACTGCACCTTGTCGTATACGAAGGCACCAACGCAGAAGCCACCGTGCACCCGACAGAACCAGAGCTCTTCATGGATCGTTACCGATCTGCGTCGACACGTGAGGGCCTGCACGATGCACCATGGACTACAACCATGACGCTGGAGGATATCAAGAATCAGCTGCGGCTAAAGACGTCGATGTACGACCCCATTGTGGTTGACTCGTGGCAGTTCATCATCATCGATCGTGAGGTTGGACAGCCATTTGAACTTTTGGACATAGTCCAAGACGCCCTGCTGATGCTGACGGGTGATCCTTCCCCACGGTCAGTTGCAAAACGTGTTATTCGCAGCATCATACCGCCATCTATCCAAGACATATTCCTTAAAGAAATGATCATCGGGTGCTCGCCAGATCTTCGGTATCCTCCGCCTCACGACGTCCAATATGATGGCAACCGCTTCAGATGTTATGATCCCGACCACAGCATGATTACAACTGTGCAACGGGCTTCAGCATCTGAGAAGCTTACGCGCAACGAGAACCGTTTTATTCGAAGGGTCGTCGAGGATATGGAGCGATTAGGCATCATCACTCTACTTCCTGACTGGGAAGAGCCACAATCTCAGCCCGTTCTAATGCAGGGCTCAGATGGTGCACTCGATTTGTACTTCCCATACGATCATACCAAGCTGGCGTTAGATGGCCAACGTGTAACCTCCTTGCCGTTTCCATCAACCAACTCTCTGGAAGATTTTGCGAAATCGTGGAAGCAACAGTTTCCGAGCGGCATCATGGCCAAAGGCTCCATTCAAACGCACTACTGCGCATGGCCCATGCCCACGATGAAAAGTCTAGGCAACACAGGATCAAATTTTACTACACCAGAGGGGCATGTTTACCACTGGAACGCTATGCGAAAGTTTCTGTGTGGAGGTTTTCAACTCAGGTACTAACAGTAAGCCACAGCCTTCGATCGACCCTGGCCTGCACACACCTGGCAGTACTATCCTCAGCACCATATCAACAAGAAATACACATTCGTGTACTTTTACCAATCCACGTTCATCATTTGCGCCATGGATGAGCAAGACGCGGAGCTCAAATCCGCAGAGCTGCCTGAAGAAACAGAAGATCGCGGTTGGCGAATAACGATACCCAAGATCACGAACTGGAAGTCCAAGGTTGAGGAGTTGAAGCTCGATGCATTATACAGCGGAATTCGACCTGCTGATGATTTTTAAGTCAGTAGTCCTAGTTTTGTCTTTGCGGTTTAGTGTAGCATGCAGCAGCTGCTTTGAATTCGATGCCCTTCTTGCATCACGACGCAATATTCTCCCCTGCTTTGTCAAGGCAGGTTTGAAGTTGATCTGAGCTCGACCGCACTCTTACCTAGCTTCGAAAGGCTCAGATAATGCGCTTCTAATCTACGCCACCTGTACGCAGAGGGGTACGAAATCAATTCAACCTGGTAAGCTATTCATCAAGAGCCCTATTATGCACTATATCTATACGAGGCACATCTATAAAGGATATGTCAGCGGCTTCTATATCGTAAGCTCTCACACTCAAGCGTACTGTCTCGTCTACTGACACCTGCAGCTCGATCCCTGTTTCATTAAGTAGGATACCACTATTGCCACGATATTCTTCGTCGAAACGACTCTTTGCACATCACTCCGGATTGTTCTGGCGCGCCGATTAGTGCCGTTTAGAAGCAGCATATCTGACCCTTGGATTACGATTAAGATGGCTGAACGCATACTGTCCGTCTCCTGAATCGGGCCTATAAGGCAGTTAGCACCATCGCACTTTTGTTTGTGTGGCTGAGTGCAAGGACAGTGCAGCTTGTGTGCCTACACTTGGAACTCGGTCCGTCTGAGACTACCGATGTCAAGGACAAAATAGCAGATGTCGGAACGATTCTGTTGTTCTCCTTGGTGTACGTGAGAACACTGGGTTCGCCTCTGATATCGTTGCGATCCTATTGTTCTTGGAGGGCACAAGATTATTACGACAATGGGCATAGAGGCAAGACCAGCGAGGAGCTTGATCGCTAAAGTGTTGATATTGGGAAAAACCATGCCTGCAGTGTAAAAAAAATTAAACGCCGCTGAAATGCAGACAATCAATCGTCTCAATGACCAGTTCAAGCTCAAGACCTTTTTAATGAGCTTTGCCACATCCGCATCCACCCTTCTTCAGGCCCACCCTCTTGTTCCAGCTCCAGGTCATCTCTGGCTCGCTCGCCATTTTCATCATTTCCTTCACGTCACGGTCGTTGAAGCCCTTGTCCAGGATGCCGAACTCGGCAGCCAACCTGGCGTACTTGATAGCCTCGTACTTCTTGCCGAAGCTGCTGTAAACCTCTGCAGCATGCTTGTACGCTGTGGCATGGTAAGCCCATAGGCGCTCCTGGTCATACATGCTGATCATCGCCTCAGCCATCTCGGGTGTCGCAGACGAGCTTGGTGTCCAATCGTTGAGCATCTCGACGATTTCGGTAATATGGTGTAGCCTTGCATCGGACTCCGCGACAAGTGCTGGGTGTGCTGTGCATGCAGAGCAGCTGCACTTGAAGCCCCAGTTCCTCTCGAGTCGCCTGAGGCGGTGTGCGCTATTCCTCTCGCTATCGATGTACGAGATGGTGATCTCCTCGCCGGGCTGGATTGTGCGCATGGCATGCACATAATGCGTCAAAGTCTCCTCGTCCCAGAAGTAGGCTGCGTTAGGTCTGCAGTCGTGGTTGAGCATGGCAATCTCGGGAAACAGCGCGGCCTGTGAGACATCATCGACAACAATTTCGAAGTTGTTGGTGTTGATTCTGTCATCAACAGGATCACCCTTGAAGTGGTCGAGGAGTTCCCAGAATAACTTGCGGGATGTCTCTGGTAGCGACTCTACACCAAGGTACATAAGTTCGAGGCGCTCCGGTTCGACAAGATTATAGGCTTCAGGGTCAGCGATCAGAAGCGGCGTAGATGCGAAGATCTGGTCGCCACGGAATAGGGTCTTATTCGCGACGAGACCACGCCCTTTGATTGGGAATTCGTACTGCTCAAACGGTGGGTTTGCGTGCTGATTCGAACGGTACAGGCTTTTCGGGTTCTTGAAAGCCTGCTTCTGTAGCATTCCATATGCTAATGGCTCTGTGGTAACGATGAAGATCCCGCGCCCATTCGCGAAGCTCTGGTCGCTGAAGAGGCAGTACGGCTCTGGGGTCTCATTATTCGAGAAGCACTTAGGCCAAAATGTCCATGGGAAGTTCGCTTGCTTCGACGCTGTGAGTCGTGCCTCGTCTAGCGAAGTCGTGATATTGGATTTGAATGTGATTTCTGAGGGTGTTGTGGAGGCGATGTGGCACTGGCCATCGCGCAGTATCGAGTCTAAAGGACATGCGTCCTGCAGCAGTGCGTGTTGTGGGACGTGGTCTAATTTATTGTGGTTCAGCGCTACTGCTGTGCTGAAAAGGCCAAAGCTGACGGCGCCCTTCATGTTGAAAACCATTATAACGATGCTGTAGGCGATGAGTAGGTAAAGAGGTACAAAAGAGGTCATGTCTGCTGTAAGAGGATCAAAGGATTGAGGCCATTAAGAAGGGAACGTTCACATCGACGCGAGAGTCTCGGGATACAGTTGTGAAACACGAAATCGTGGTGCAGCGAGGGGTGAAACACATCTGCGCGGGAAGCCGTCTCCTGTCTACAGAACAGGCGGGAAACCTGGAGCTTAGGTTAGAAACATGCCTGATGAGTGTTTCAGGCCAACAAGTGACCTGTACGTCCTCAGGACAGGGTCTCGGGGATGCATTGTGGCCGCCTGGTTTGATTGGTGATAAGGCCATCGCTCAGTTTCGATTCGGCGAACGCGACTTTAAACGTTATTGCAAACTTAGAGCTTGATCGTGGCAACAGATGGCTACTGTAGAAACCCGCGGGAGACGTTCCATCAACTATAGCGGCCGATGTAGGTAGGTCCACCGATTAATGAGCCAGAATCCTATGGCTGCACCTGAGGCTTGACGGGTGGTAGTGCAAGATTGCGTAAATCTCGACGCTGCCATTGGTAGGCATTTCTTCGGCCGCTATAATTGGTAAAACGTCTCCAGCGAGTTTCTACGGTATTGCGCAGCCCTCGGAGCGACAGTGCGAGGAGTCGTCTGGCTGATTTGACGTGTAAGAGGTACGAAGATCAAACATGGCCGCCTACGAAAGCGGTTTCCGGCAACGCCATAAAGCCAAAAAAAAACTCCAGTAACTCTGGCCAACAGTTCCAGGAATGCAAGAGTGATACTTGCAGCCGTGGATCTTCTCCAGACAATTTGAGCCCACAGTATCACGTGACAAGGTGGTCAAATTCGATCGGCGCAAGCTGAGATTGAAAACGAGGGTTTAACTTTGCAAAACGCTACGTACACGAAAATGCAACAAACTATCCGGCTCAAGAAACGACCGCAGAACCTTGACCCTTATAATTGTACACAATGCTACACTGGCTTGCAGCGTCGCTGGCTGAGATGGCACCTTGGCCACCAATTATTTTGCCTCCAGCCTCAATTAAGACTTGCATGCCGTGGCGTGGAAACATGTGAATCCGGCGACGTCCTGTTGGTGCAAGTTGTGCTGGGGAACAAAGGTACCTGGATTGCCCATATCTGACAGCTGAGAGACCGAACCGTAGCGCTACAGCGTCCGTTTGTGCGTGAACCTGATCCACGGACTTGTAGCTCGTGCTTGGCGGCATGCGCATTGTGCAACGTCGGAACTATCGCATACTCCATGTTCCAGTGACATGATCTCCCAAGTTGAGCCTGAAGTAACAGAAGCACAATGTGGGTTATGAAGCTGTGCCTTGCAGGAAGGCACTAGTGCGGGGTACCATCAAGGGGAAGTGGCACATCATCGCCACCCGGGACCTGTAGCTGCCAATACCAGGCCTAAACTTCAACAAACCAACACCGGGCTTCTTACGGAGAGCCGATATGTCGTGGAAGGCATACTTGTATTGCAATTGAGCCACAATTAGCTGAAGAAAGTTCTGGCTCACATAACGGTCCCTCACATGCGGCCCGGAGTCTCTCAGACCGGCGCCTCGCGAGTTTGCTAGCTGAATGTCGTAAGTTAGCCCTTGCCATGCAACTTCGTCGTTCAGCTGCACGCCCGCAAGTCAACTCGACGTCACATACACATCTCGAGGTTGCCACTCTACTGAGCTCGCCCTTCTCTTTGCGCAATGTACGCTGCTGCTTCAAAAATCTTAACGGTCGTTCTTGACGTCATCTGCTGAATCCTCGCGCCTACTGTTTGTACTTGTGGACTGCATGGCCGCTCTTAGGTAACGCGCAACAGTGTCTCTGCAGCGACCAGAGCACTTGTAGACGTGCCTCTTAATCAGCAGCTGGAAGACAACAGTGAAGATGGAAAGATACTGAAGGCCGTCCTGGACACGAGTACAGGTGAGTGGGAATCTGACGCTGTCAACACATTCATTTCCTTCTCTTCTTCTGCAAGGCTTTGCGACGCTGCGATTCCGACAAACGCGAACAAGGGTTGAGCCACCAACCAGCTTAGAAGGCCATCGAAGCTCTTTCCTGAAGATCGGCCAAGTTTGAGCTGATGAACAACCAGTTTCCGAGCAGCGGCCCGCATCGCACTCATACCTGAGAACGCATCGAATCAATACAGCAAGGCTACCTTTGAGATACGGCACTGATCAAGAGTCGGATATGCGATTTCGAGCATCGTATTGGGTTCCTCAGTTTCTGCGCGAATGAGAACGAGTATCAAGTTGGGGTCTTCGCAAGGCTGAAGGAGCGGATGTCGGCAGACCGGCCAGCCTTTCCCAGTGCGGCAGTGCCAGAGTTTCGGTATAATCAAAGTGACGGCGATGCTGTGAGTAGGTCCTCAGCTGAAGATAGCATGCTGCGAACTGCACGCGGCTTGTACTCTTTCGTTCTTTCAGGCGGGCATCAGCGCACCGAAGTCCCCGACCCCTCCGACTGTTCACTGTTCAGGCGCTCGAGGCAGTGCACTCCGCCTCATGCCACGTTGAGATAAACAAGTCAAAGCCACTACTGATGCGCGAGTCTCACCTCTACGCGACTAGCTTTCGGTCGTATGCTGCGTGTACATGCGCGACTTATCGACCCGCAGCTGACGATCCGGTGAGGCTCAGTCCACGATGCCTGGCCGTAACTTTCTCACCGGTGCTTTTCCGACAAAATTATCCAATTTAGCATTGACTCCCACCCGCCGTTCATTTGGTGCTGACTACCGATTTCCTGGAGAATTGCTTTGCCGCTCCATCATGACGCATTGGGGTCGAATGTGGGCGAGCCAATAGTTGGACGGCCTGGATGCTACGAATTATCTTTCCAGGAACCACTAGGCCCTTTCCAGTCCAAAATGCGAACAGTCGGGGGATGCGCTCTCCCGCGAGCCAACCAAGAGGTCCGACAAGGAGTGCGAATGTGCGGATCGCATCGCATTTTGGACTCTTTTGGGATAGTTGAGGCACCGTCATCAGCCTGTATGACGTCTCCACAATGTGGTCGCAGCGTACCGGAGTCAGCATCATATGCAGTGCGGTGACTACACTGCCGAACAGCATCTTCGTAGATATAAGGCATCTGGAGATGTCTCTGTGTTAGTTCTCATTCATCACGAACACACAGTCTACCAGCCTTGCACTCGAGACACGTCTCCACAGCCTCACCGCTACCCCACCACCGACACAGATACCCCTTGTCGACCATCTTAGGCAAATTATATCATGACTGTTCCACCTCCCAACCCAGACACGTGCGCTAGAATCGGCCAATTCGTCGACTGGAACGGCCAACAGATTGAATGTACTATCGACGGTACTCTTTATGGCTACTACCCGTCGCTCGGTGCCAACGGTTTCTTCGCTGCCTTCTTCGCACTCTGCTCTATTGTGCAGCTCGTACAAGGCATCCGCTACAGAACATGGACGTACATGATTGCTCTTTGCCTGGGCTGTGTCGGCGAAGCCGTCGGTTACTGCGGCAGAATCATGATGTGAGCAGGCTTCCATCGTCCACTGAAAATGCAGATAAAGCAGCAGCTGACCGTGTGATACAGGTACAATGACCCATTTGCAGAAGCCGGATTCATGACCCAGATCTGCTGCCTAATCATCAGTCCCGTATTCGTCGCTGCTGGTGTCTATATCACGCTCAAGCACATCGTCATTACCTTCGGAGAGTCCTGGTCTCGTCTGCGATCTGCGTGGTACACTTACGTCTTTATCTGCGGTGACCTGATTTCGCTCGTACTCCAGGGTGCAGGAGGTGGTCTCGCATCTGCAGGTGATCCAGGCTCCACCGCTCAGGACGTCGGCACCGATCTGATGATTGCCGGTGTCATTTTCCAAGTCGTCATCCTTGCATTCTTTGGATACTTCCTTGTCGAATACGCCATTCGCACACACCGCCGCCGCGATCAGCTCTCAGCTGAGTCGGTGAGACTGTTCAACTCTACGCCTTTCCGCTGCTTCATGTTCGCAATTGGTATTGCATACTTAGGCATCTTCATTCGATGCGTCTATCGTATCCCTGAGCTCACTGGTGGCTGGAGAAGCGAGCTGATGCGCAATGAGGTCGACTTCATTGTACTTGAGGGTCTGATGATTGTACTCAGTGTCGGTGTTCTCACTATCTTCCATCCTGGATACTGCTTCCCTGCGCTCGGTAATACGATTGGCAGAATGAAAAAGGAATCTCGTGGCAAGACCCTCGATGCGAGCTCAGATATGGAGATGGTTGCCGGTCACTAACATCCAAGTAACAAACCCCAGATTTCTTTAGTACCTAGACCTTACTGTAGACTGGTGGTAGATTGGGAGAACAACGTGATCAAAATCGCTCGAGACCTGGTGAATTCTTGCGAGGCCTCTAGCGGACACAATTCCACAAATTTTCTTATCCGCAAAGTGAGACGTGCCGCCCTCTTTTCATTTTTAGAATGATCGCATAATCTGATGTTCCTAGGCTGTTGAAGCGAGCTCTGTCATGCGGTCGATGAAGACGATTGTCGAAGGATACATGGTCGATGCGATTCCTGGTCCGTCGAAAGATTCTGAATCCTTGAAGCAGCAAACCGCCCATTGGCAACAACTGGGACGGACGAGGCTGAAGCTCGCGCACATTTCGGTCAAATAAGTTGCCTGCCATGCAAGGTTACTGCAGGCGGTCGAGAACTGCTCGCCCAATGTATGCCAAGAAATATTGGAGCTCATCTAACTCCCAGAGGTGTTGTTAGCGTCTTGACTACCATCTATAGCTATAGGTGCAATTGATGCACACAGAAAGTCGAATTGACTGAGCGCCAAATCCGTCGATGCTGGGTCATTCGAGAGTGGAGTCAGCGCAAAAAATAAAGCCGTATCGAAGCTGTTGCACATGCCGTTTTCTTGCAGCCATGCACAATCGGGATCCATCGCCCACTACTGGACTCGTGCGATGACCATGATCGCAAATGCTGCAGCTGTCCGTGATCCTAATTCACTTATTTCTATCTCAATCAATTGAAGACAAGACCAGTATTAAGTAGCATGCTGATATATTTTGGCGACGGTGTTGCGTAACACTCTTTACGAGCGAGCGTGTACACCACCTAGCTTTCGCGGCAGCTAGCGTACGGGAAACCTTTGCAGTATAAAAGCTTGAGTTACCAGCAATACGCTACCTTGACTAACCGGATCATCTGGTCTCGTTCTCGAACATTTTTTGACTGGGCTCCTCGAACACAGACCAAGACGTCAACGTCCAGCCTTTCAGATCAACTACAAGTCTCACTCAACACATGCGATATATCGGCATTATGCGACACAATCCGGACTTACTCATACCGATACGGTCGAATCCTGCAGTCTGGACCAGATCTCTGCTACCAAAAGACTCGATTTGAAGATCGCTATGGTCTGTGGAGGGCGGATGACGTCAGAGCTCGTCGCAGTATAAAATGATGTCCGAGGCATTTGCTGCACTTCCACTAGCCTGACTCCCGCTCTGGACATTGACAGGCGTTGCAAAGCGCTCGAGGATCGCTTCTGTTGTGTATTTGTACTCGCCTGCTCAGGCTAGGCAAATCATCACCAAGCTCAGCAAACAGACATAAAAAGCTTCCCTATACTGTCTAGAAGTCCACAGAAAAGACACTGAGAGATCAGGGTGTGATGACCGCAAGGATTGTCCTCAGCGTCGGATCGGTCAAGCCACCTCCGAAGGCTCCACAGAAAATCTGCCACACCACATCACTAGTGAGCGAGGTGTGAACGTCTACGGAAACTTGAATGGCATGCCTTCATGACTACCGAGCTCAAATCATACCAGCTCACAGAACACATTTGGCAGTAGGCTGTTAATAGTCTTGCGAGTGCCTCTTTTGTTCGAGGAAGCAGCTTGTCTGGGGCCTTATGGGGAAGTATTCTCATAGGTTCTAGCTTCTGAAAGACTTCCAGCCCTCCTACTGTCGTATAGAGAGGCGCATCCACCCACGTTACCTGTATTCTAAGAATGCACGGTATGTATTCTACAAAAACTCGTTACGAGAACCAACAGAGCTTCCCATTGGCTGGGAAAAGATCCCCGAGAAGCCAGCTTCGTCGGATTTTCTTACCGAGCGCTCAATCTCTCGAAAATCTCTACCGAGAGCTCACAATCCTATCGGTCTAATATCTGACAAGTTACAACTTCTGTCATATCAAAACTTTAAGTGTGCTGGAGATGGACTCAGCCTTCTTCTGACCACCGGCGCCGAGCTCAATCTGCCCAGATCACCTCCAAATCCATGACGACCCATGACGAGCCTATCGCCGATCCACTTATGCGGGGATAATTGTACCTCAAGTACAAAACGAAATCGATGGACCATCCAGAGAGGTGGCAAGCTATTGCCCCAGCTTCAGATGAGCCGGGCGAGCAGCGTTCGGCACAAGGAAGCAGGAAAAGGCGACAAGCAGTCGCGGTTGCGTGCGTGCAATGTCGTAGCGGCAAGGCTAAAGTAAGTTCGAACGCGACCTGGATTCAAGGCTCGGACTCATGCTTACCTCTTACTAGTGTGATGGCATACGGCCAAGATGCACACGCTGTACAGACAACGATCTGGCCTGTCAATACGATGTCCCGGAGGGCGTATCTCGTGGTGAGCGTATGAAACTCCTGAAGCGGGAAAGTGTGTCCAGCAGAAGTGAGGAGTTGGAACGCGTTTTGAACGTTCTGCGCTCCGGTAGCGACATCGAAGCTTCAACTCTGCTTGCGCGACTCCGACTTGGAGAGCGCATGGACATGATCGCAAAGTCTTTGCCGCCCACCATTTCATCGATGCTCATGAGTAATCCACCAAGGTACGCAGAGGGTCGATTTTCCTATACCAACTTGGGCGGTGCAGCTTAATGACCATGCTTCTTAGCTTACAGGCTCAGGATTCCACAGGTACTTCAACCAGTGGCATAAGCCAGGACTCGACGTACGGTGCGGCACCGAGTGACACTGTCGGAAATCCAACATTGCGGCAACATTCTCGCGCATCTTATGCTTCATCTTCGCAGCATCGACCCAGTCGGACCACAGTACAAAGCTCGACCGCAACGTCTTCACGGTCGGCCGGTGAAAGAAGTCGATCCCTTGTTCCTAGTAGTGATATGGTTGATGGCCGCCAGTTTCTTTCGATCTTGTTCGATCGACAGGATTATCTCCTTGCCATCAGCGAAAGTGAGGACGAAGGCGAAGAAGACGACAACAGATTCGACAAGACGCTCGACCCAAGATTACTTTTTGAGGGCGCAAAGTCGCCCACGGGATCGCCAATGGACATTTCTGCCAGCCATATGCCATCACCCGAGAAAGCAGAGAAAGAGAAGACCGTAAGGTCCATACACGTCACACATCTTCGCAGTCGTCAATCAATAGTCAACACAATACGGATCCATCCTAACCTCAATTTACGTAATCTATTCGGCAACCTACCTTTCTCGAGCGGCATAAGGGCCAATAACTATCCGGAAGACGTTCAAGACGCCCAAGTGACCAATTTGTTTCTGCCAACCTGGGCGATGATGACTGTCAACACAAGGCCAGATCCGGGCTCCATCAAGCTTGCCTTTCCAACCATACTGCAAGAAGCCGCGGTCATGCTGGACTCTGGCACCCCTTTGGAATTTGTGATCGAAACTCATCCCAACATCGCAGCTCTGTTTGACGAAGAAGAGTTCAACAACGCTGGTATACTGTCAAGATGGGCAGCTGGAATGGTGCACAGTGTGATGCTCAAAGGTGAACATCGCCTTCTGTCACTGGACATATAACTACATGGTCTGATTGCTGAACAGGAAGCGACTTCACCTGCTTTGCATACATGTATTTGTTCTGGTATCTCATGCGCTGGATGATATCCCCGTCTCCGGAGACGTATGAGATGATTCCAGAATGGCTGCGACCGACGTAAGACAACCTCGAAAGGATCTGAACGTATTTCGCTCACAATCAACGATGCAGTCCAAACCAGCTGTTCATGCCGCATATCAACATGCTCGACTACATTCCGTGGCCTGCTTTTCGCGAGCTTGCTGTGCAGATCCCGGCCATGCAGGAGCGAATGGAATGGCTGATGGACATGAGCAACACGCTGAGGTGTGACTGGTCTTTCCCAATTGGCGAACCCATCCATAGAGCGGAAGACACGGGTCTCCCAGATCTCTGCCCATCTGCAAAGGTATGTCACTTGTATTGACGTCCGTCCGGGGCCATCTTGTCGCATTGAGGCTCGCGAGACTTTTCCACGACCTCACAGTTGTCGACAAATCAACAACGCTGATACTCCGCAGAACTCCCTGCGCGACCTGTCAAACTGGTCTGTCGGGCCCTCTTTCAGGGGCTATGTAAGTAACGCAGATTCGTACGTCCGCATTCGAGTGGAGGAATTTTGAGCGCGGTGCACTATCTCGAGGTATTCAAGCGAAGGCCTTCAGTCTGCCTTCACGACACGAGGAGAATGAAGATCTACGCAATTATACTTTGACATCAATGGGAGGAAGAACTTGGGCCACTCGAAGATGGCAGGACTGGTAGAGCAAGAAGTGACGCCTTGCACATGATCACGACACATGTGTTTGGTGACGAGCGCGAAGCCAAGATGACTTGACGCTGTCAACGCGAACATAAAGCAAGAACAAGCACATCAAAAAGCGAGCATGAATCAGCATATGGAATACATAGATACAAAGGCCCACAAAAGCCACTCAGACGCACGCAACATTGATGGCATATCAACTACAGCATGAATGACACACCAAACGCAACGACAAGGACAACGCAGACGCCAAACAAACATCATGATGAGTATGCCTCCTATTAGCTCCAGCTAAACATTGCACCATTGTCATCTAAATGTCTCGGCGTTCAAGCACAACAGCTTTGCCTTGGTAGTTTCTCGGTCAAATCCTGCATCTACCCAGGCACATAGTCGACAATGTCTAGACCGGCTTTCAAGACTGCCAATACGCATTGAAGGATGCATCCGGAGCATACGGGGGAAAGTCATCTTCGATTCGCACACATTCTCAACACGACATCTACCTCAGATCTCGCCCCTGGAGCGCGCCTTGATTGGAGATGTTTAGTCTGCGCTCTCTTGGAGTGAGATGATTGGGCAAGGAATATTTCACCGACAGCACTAGACTTTTCCGAAGCCCAAAGTCGTCGCCCTATCGGCGATGGTCGGTGCTGAGGGCCGAGGTGGCTCCTTCTGGATGTTTGATCGTTAAACGAAAAAGAGCGCTTTGGAGAGTGAAGCGGCGAATATCGCGATGACTTATGCTCAACGCTGTGTCCCGTGGCACAATACCCGTCGGACCGAAACGCGACCTCTGGAGTCGGAGCCGATCGTCAATTCGATCAACAATGTAATTACTGATGTTGATTCGACCTCGAGCTTCCGTCCTTGTGGCCTTGCCGGGCAATGAATGTGAGTGAAATCAGTCACTTGTAACGGTCGCTGATCACAGGATGATGACATCACAAAGACTTGTTCGAGTAAGTATGCGCTAAACAGAATCGAATTTGAGTATATACAAGAAGATTTACAATGACTTTTCTATATGATCATGCTCTCATTGTACTACGATCTAGTACCTGTCGAGAAAGCTCGCCCTCTGTGCGACACGGTTGAGCTTCTTGATGTCACGGCGGACAACAGGAGCGCCCTGCGTGCGGCGAGAGTTGCCCTGAATGCACTGGCTGTAGTATTCGTTCTGCGTCTTGCAGGTCCATCCCTGGGTGCAGGTTGTGGGACCAGTCCAGCCAACACCACCGCAGCGACCGTAGGCCTCAGCGACGGATGATGCAGGAGAAGACTCAGCTGGGGCAGTTGTGGGGGCAGACTCGACGGGCGTAGCAGGGGCAGAAGGAGCAGCGGACTCAGCAGGCGACGAAGCAGCGGGAGCGGAGCTGGGGACAACAGGTGATCCAGTGCCAACAGGAGCAGCGGAAGAAATGACAGGAGAGCTAGTACCGTTGGGGAAAGCAGCGACGCTGGTAGCCTCCGCAACAGCAGAGGTGGCGCTCGAGGCGGGAGCAGAAGGCGTGGTTCCGCTGCCATTACCAAGAGCAAGGATCTTGGCAGCGGCGGCCTCGGCGACGACCATGACGATAGCCTGAGTGTTACCGGTGGGTAGGTCAGGGTGGATGGAAGCGTCAACAACGAAAAGGTTGTCTGTACCGTAGACCTTTGTGTCAGTATCAACAACGACACCATCGTCGCCCTTGGTCCCGACCTTAGCAGTTCCGACGTAGTGGCTGCCTGTCTTAAAGGTCTTAATCAAATCAGCAGCGGTGACGTTGGTGACGCCAGTAGGGGCAACGATACTGAGTGTGGAGTTGGAGCCACTGGCCATCTGAAGAAGACGGTCCATCATCATGGTCAAGGCCTCGGTGTCTTCCTCAGAAGTCATGTGGGGGTTGGTGATGAACTCGGTGGCACCATCAGCAGTGATACCGAGCTCACCGACAGACTGAGCACCGTGGGTAAGATAGATCTTCATCTGAATAGTGTTGGCAGAAGGTCCGTTGCAGGTACCCTGGAAGAACATCTCGTTGCCCTTGGAGGTAGTGACTGAGGACCACCAGTTGAGACGCTGACCAGACTGAGCCAGGATACCGGAGCCCTTGGCGAATAGGTCGATATTGGTCTGGTCAGGCTCAGTAAGAACAGTCTCGGCGGTGGAGGACATGTTGGTGCTGGTCTTGAACTGGAGAGTGAAGATAGGGTGGTCCTTGATCTCAGCACCAACCGGAAGGTCAATCCAGTCCGCCTCGTCGGGGAGGGTGACCCCGCTGCTGCCGGACTGGACGACCTTGAGCTGCTTGGTAGGGCCGATACCAGAGTTGAAGAGGATGCGGGGAGTGGACATAGAACCAGCGGCGAGGATGACACTACCGCCGGCGTTGACATTGTAAATGACTCGCTGCTTGTCGGCGGTCTCGATCTCGATACCAGAGATAGATGATCCCTTACGGACGGCACGGATGACCTTAGTGTTCATCATGAGCTTGAAGTTGTCAAGCTTCTGGGCAAGGGGAAGGTAGGTCCTGACGGGCCCAGAGCGCAGACCATTGGCAACATTCCAGGGAGGGTGACCGAAGACATCTGTCTTGGAGTTAGGATCCTTGATGAAGTCGGTCTCGGTCCAGCCCTGAGAAGCAAAGAACTTCGAGAGAACATCGTAAGCCTCGTCGTTGTAGCGCTTGCCGTCCTCACTGCCGTAGGTCTGTCCAGGATTACGCTCCCAGACGCGGTCAGCAGCAGTAGCGACGTCAGTAGACTTCCAGCCTGTAGGCCACTTGTCGTCGAAGTCACGATCCTGGGGCCTAACAAACATCATGGCATTGACGCTAGTACCGCCACCGAGCAGGCAGCCAGCCATGTCCGCAGTATCGTCGCAATAAGCAGGTGTGCCAACATCGCTAAGGTAGTAGCCGTAACCGGGAACATCGTACATGGAAACAGTATCGTTCCAGGACAGGTTGTCAGTGTAACCTGTGAATCCGTAAGAGGGGCCTCCACGCTCAATCAGCAGGACGGAGGCACCGCTTTCAGCGATTCTCTGAGCAGCAATGATTCCAGCGGCTCCCGCACCAGCAACAATGTAGTCGTATGTGGCGTTGCCAACAGTAGCTGTAGAGTTACCTGTGGTAGGTGTGGTCGAGTTGCCACCGCTGATAGGGAGGGTCGAGTTGCCAGATCCAGAGTCGGAGCTTCCTTCGACAGCCATAGCTGCCCAGGTCTCGAAGTTGGCGCTGGTAGCGTTGGACATGGGCAGTCCAAAGGCGCCGAAGCCAGCAGTGTGGTAGGTCAGGGTAGAGCCAGCAGTCGCGGGGTCGGTAAGAGAATCATCAGAGAAAGCCCAGCCGACGATGTTGGTGCTGGGGGAGTCGTAGATAACAAGGCCAGTGGCGACATCGTCGCTGATGCAGTTCTTGCAGAGGAAAGTGTACGAGAAGGCAGTGTCGTTGACGTATGTGCCATCAGGGATGGGGTTCATGGTGAAGTCACCGGTAGTGACTGCTGGGTTGGTGTAGCCAGTCGCCTTCCTGAAAGACGAGACGACCTCGCCATCGTTGGGCCATGCAACGACGAGCAAGTTGCCAGTCATAGACTGGCCCATGCTGAAACCAGCCCATCCGCCTCCATTGGTGATAGGTGCCTGGATCTGGGCGATGAAGTCGGTGGTAGGGTTCTCGGGAAGGGCAATACCGAAGGTGAAGCCGGTCTTTGCATCAGTGTATCCGCGGAAGTCGATACCTGTCTTGGCGTCGGTGTAGGGAGACGATGTTTGTGCAACAGCTTGAAGCGCGAAAAGCGCTGTAGAAAGGATGAAAGAGCGTGCCATTTCGACGATCTGGTGTCGTTCGAAGGAAAGACTGTGGTATGAAGGCACGGCCTACAAAAAGAATGGCAAAGCCGTCAAGGCTGAAATGAATGGATGAACAAAAGAATGAACGAAAGTGCAAGCAAGTTGGTGAGATACATCCAAGGGGTGAGATGAGCTGTTATGTATGGCAACTGAATATTCGCCAGAGCGGGGCCAAGCAGTCCTCAATCTGTCATGCCCAGGATTCAATCCTTTCGCAAGTCATACTCCGGCAAACAAGCTCACGATGCAGCCTCGCGAAGACGGCGTCCCGGCTGCTAGACAATGCAAGCCAGGAACGTGGTTCCCCAACGACGCTAAAGATGTCAAAACCGTTCGACGGAGCCGATACCAGCGCCGGGAGTTAATTAACAGCCACGCAAGCGGCTGAAACTTCAGTGGATATCAACAATGCTTGGCCCCGTTACGTCCAATATGGATTCTGTGATTCGTGAACGGGAATTCATCGGTTCGGTAAATTGTGTCTCGTGCGTCAGTGTGGGTCTTGTCGTTTGATCCATTTTGTTTGAAACGCACGGTCGAGTCAAGCATCGCAGGAGACACTCTCCCTGGCAATCTCGTGAGCTGTCGACACTGATTATAAACGTTTATGGCCTCATCACGTTCTCGTCTGCCGAAGCTGTTCGGCACCTGGGTTGGACGCTCTTTGAGACTCTCGATACAACAACGTGACAGGACGACGAAGTGCGCTGCCGGAGGAGACGACATCGACGAAAGATGCAGGATGAGATAGGTGAACTGTGAAACGGAGAGAGACGGGAACGGAAGATACTATGCGGATACGCAGAAGGTGGATGATACCAGATAGTGTCGCCCAGGCTGAACCCAACGACGGCGCATTGCAACGCGCGCGGCTAATGCAATCTTGTAGTAATGATGATTGATAGCGGGTCGAACGAAATGAACAAGAGGAGAAGCAATGCGGACGGGCTGCTCGTAGTTCCACATCGGGGTTCCTGCATACAACTATCGCAGTGCTACCAACATTGAAAGTGGAATCTGACACACGGATTCTTTGGGCTGTCTCTTGAGCTAGCAATAATGGAAGAGATGAAGCCAAGACATGGGGAGGGTGGGTGGAACGCGGCTGGCAGAAGGCCAAAGGCTCGCTTCACACGTCAAGGGCCCATGCACGCGCTAGGTCACCTCATCCACAAGTTTTGTGGCATAGCTCATGACTCTCAAAAACATTTCGTGATGGACCGTCGCAAACAATTTTGCGAGGTTGTCAATCGGGTAGCGGCTGTAAAGGCAGTCTTGGATGAGTCGAAACTTCGGTCGCGTGTTGCGAGGAGTCAGAAGGTGGGGAACTAGGTCACTGCCAACCTCGGCCCGTCGCGGTTACCCGAAGCTCACCTACAACAATATGAGAAGCGCATGAACTACATTTGTCACCTCCCATCACACACCCGGACGACCAAATTTGAGACGACCTGACAATATGGCACCCAAGAACGATATTCCAGCGTATGTGCTCGGTGTTGGCATGACCAAGTTCATCAAGCCGCGCCAGCAGCGTGCTTACCCGGAGATGGGATACGAAGCTGGAGTCAAGGCAATGCTAGATGCCCAGATCAATTATGATGACGTGGAAACTGGGGTGGCGTGCTACTGTTACGGCGATACTACAAGCGGACAGAGAATATTTTACCAGTTTGGCATGAGCACGTACGTACAGACTGTCTACAATCCGATCGTTGCTAATGCTACGCAGCATCCCCATCTACAACACAAACAACGCCTGCGCTACAGGCTCCACCGGTCTACATCTTGCTCGTACCCTAATCAAGAATGGTGCTATCGACTGCGCCCTAGTTGTAGGTTTTGAGCAAATGCAACCTGGGTCTATCAAGTCAGCTTGGAGTGATCGCCCTTCACCCATGGGTCTCTCAATGCGAATGATGGCCGACACACGAGGTATTGACAAGGCGCCGCCTAACGCTCAGTACTTCGCCAATGCTGGAAAGGAGTATATGGAGAAATACGGTGCCGAAGCGCGTGACTTCGCCGAGATCGCCAGAATATCACATCTCCACAGCCAGAACAACCCGTACGCCCAGTTTAGGGACGTGTACACATTGGAGCAGATCGAGAAGTCGCCCATGATCCACTATCCGCTTACTAAGCTGCAGTGCAGTCCAACAAGCGATGGCGCAGGCGCTGCCGTCATCGTCAGCCAGAAGTTCTTAGACGCACGGCCACATTTGAAGAACCAGGCCATTTTGATGGCAGGCCAAAGTCTGCTCACAGACTCCCCCGAACTCTTTTCAAAATCGTCGATCGACCTTGTTGGCTACGACATGACCAAGCGTGCTGCTCAAGCAGCCTTCAAGGAAGCCGGGATTAGGCCAGGAGACGTCAAGGTTACCGAACTGCACGACTGCTTCTCTGCGAATGAGTTGATTCTCCTGGAAGGTTTGGGTTTCAGCGAGCCTGGAAAAGCACACATGATGGTGCGCAATGGCGACATCACTTACGGCGGCAAAGGACCAGTCGTGAACCCTTCTGGCGGTCTCATAAGCAAAGGGCACCCGCTTGGTGCAACTGGTCTTGCGCAGTGCGCAGAATTGGTCTGGCAGCTTCGCGGCTGGGCTAACAACCGATTAGCCGACTTTCCGGATGTTGCTCTGCAACACAACTTGGGTCTCGGCGGAGCTGTCGTCATTACTGTGTACAAGCGTGCTGATGGAAAGAAGGCTGTTAAGATGAGCGATGAGGAAGTGAAGAAGGCCAGTCAGTTCGACTACAACCCAGCTGTGGAAGCTCGTTATGTAACAAAGGAGGACGGAGACAAAGTAAGGTCCAAGACGGTCCGAAGTGACTACGCTTTGGGCGACACTCTCGAGAAGATCCAGAGCCGGTTGTAGATTAGACCGTCATTTGACAATATCTGTATGATTGAATGATGAACTGCTTCTACTTGCCATCCAGTTTGCTTTCGTGCAGTGCCATCTCAAGCTCTACGCGTGGTTTTCAGGGGCTGTACAAACTAACATTATGATTGGGAAAAGCGGATCCGGCATCTGCGTGGCTGCTTGCTTGTCATCTCAACTTGACTTCAGAACTGCTTCGATAGACCTCATTTAGAGATAGCCAGCGCAATAGCAAAGGATTTGCCACGAGCTCGGCGCCAGCTAGGCGTACGTCTCCGTCGGAAAGTCAAGCCTTCACAAGTGAGTGGTTTTTGAGGAATCTGTACCATTTTATCATCAAGGTTCCTATCTTTGTAAGGAACTGCTAGAATGAGTTAACAGAATAAGCAAAGTGTTTTGGAATGGAAGTCTCCCCAATAATGAGGAGCGTTGACCTCGAAGGTGCACTGAACAGATCTCGCTTGGGAGATATGCTGAGTAATTGAGCTTGTATGAAATGAACGATGGTGCCGAATGAAGATAGCACCTACTGCCCCCTAAGCTCCGCACTCATCCCCTTCACCACCTTCATAATGGCATACCTTCCATCCCAGACCGGATATAAGATAACCGCAAACATGGCCGCAAAGTGCCAGACGATAGCCACCGAGACCCACCCATCGAAGAATGACCTTGTGAAGATGTAATCTCTATACAACGGCATAGGCCACAGGACAATCGTAGTCAGCACATTGACCACAAAGTATACACTCGCAATCTTGAACCACCTTCTCACATGCCTCAGCGTTTCCTCATCGAACGGATGGACAATCTCCTCGATCGGCCTCTGCGCATTTGACACATGATGAATAGGCGTAGTGTGCTTGCATTTCTCATCGACGGCTGTGCCCTTCGGTTTGTCAAGGACATTAACGCCGGAGAGACTATCGGGCGGTGTGCTTTCGCCCGAGCGTGTCTTGTCTTCGATGAGATCAATGCGAAGGAACTCGCGCCAGTCAAACTTGCTCGGCCAGATGAGCGATATGATGACTGAATACAGCGCGGGCGAGAAGAAAGATACGCATGCGCCGTACAAGCCAGCAAGTTGAATCTGTGTGGTTGCGATGTTGATTGCACCGCCCCAGTGCCATGAGAGACTCAACCATGTTGCTATACCTGACGCAAGACCTAGAACTGGAGCGAGCAGTGCAGCGAGTTTTGTTTGGCGGGACCACAGAAGAGTGAGGATGAGTGGGATGATACCTGGACACGCGATGATGGGGCGGAAGTAGGTCGACCAGTTGTTGGTTGCGCCGGCGTATTCGAGCATGATTGCGAAGCCGGCCATGAAGCATCCGTGTAAGACGACACCCCAATGGCTGATGGAAAGGGTCTTGCGGTCGGAGGCTTTGGGATTGATGTATGTGCGGAACAAGTCGAGCGAGATGATGCTGCTGACCGCGATCACGGAGGAAGAGACGGTACTAGTGATCGCCATGAACACGAGTACGAGAAGTCCAGTCGTGGCGCCGTGACCTAGGAGAGATCGCAGGACGTAGGGCATGACCATGCCGGAGTTGACTTGGGTTAGGGTGAGCGTGTTAGGGTAGTCGAACCATATTGGTGTGTGCTCGATTGCGCGGGCACTCAGCCCGATGATGGTTCCAGTGCACCAAGGCACCGCTAGGATGACGATCGAGACCAGCATGTAACTCGGCACTGTTGACTTGACATCCGAGGCGAAAGATTTCTGCCAGAAGGCAGTGTCCATGAGCACGAGCGCGAGGTTGCCGAACTTCAACACAAGACCAAATAAAACAGCTTCAGATGAATTAGCAGGAAGCTAGATCGCAAGACCGATGCGCACCTACAGCTTTTAGATTTTAAAGTCAGGAGCGAGCCTTCGTAGTTACCCGGAATGTAATCATTGGCCGCTTTAACTTTCTCGTACAAGCCAGAAACGCCACCAATGTGCTTGTTAGTGAGTACTGCCAGCGAAAAGTAGATCAAAAGGATCAGCGCCACGAGTGTGTGGAGGAAGTCCGTGAGGAAAGTAGCTTTCAAGCCACCCATGACGGTATAGATCACGACTGCCACATTGTCAGCTTCGGCCATTCGAATCGAAAAACCGCGACCCACCTCCAGCAGGAATCAAGACGCAAGCAGCAATAACGTGCATCCCAGTCATCCCCGTGACCAGCTGCGCTCCAGCCAAGATCATGCTGCCACAGCCGAAGATGTTGTTGATGAGGTTGAGCAAGATGAACAGCCAATGCACATACTTGCCATACCTGATCTTCATGATCTCTAGCGATGTATGTGCGTATGGAACCCTCAGCTTTGCGACGATGCCGAGTACAGCCATCAGCGCGATCTGGAAGGATAGACCACTGGCCCACCAGATGGGGAGTGCAATACCCCATTTGTAGGTATATGCTGCCGCAAATACGCTTTCGTTGATCCACATCCTGCAGCAAGTCAGAGGATGCTCGAACATGATGCTCGAGGTTGACTGACCAGCTCGAGAACACAGCGGATGCCGTCAATCCAGTTCCCACAGATCGATTTGCAACCATGAACATCTCGGATTCATCGCTATCTTCTGAGAGGTACCGTTTCTGTATCTGAACTGCAGCAACGATGATCAAGCAGAACAGAACGGAGAGGCCGACGATGATGCCGTAGCCTTCGGCTTGGGTAAGTAGCTGCACAGCCATCTCGACTGATGGAACGCAAGCAGTGGCGTTATGTATCTGCAGGACAAGAAGTTGAAGGAATAACAAGAGATCATCAAGCCTCTACAAGCAAAATTTGGGTACTTACCATCTCGGAAAGCTTCGATATCGGAATGCTAGGGTGCAATGCCGTTGACGTGCAGACCCACCTACATGGTATCATCCAGCCGTCCTGCCGAAGATAGCAGCTACCAACACGTGGAGAATGGTTCGCTAGTTAACCTTCCGGCTGCAATAAAGTCATGTTGTACGGCATTCAGATTGCCGCGAGAGCCCAACGGTGATGGACGTGATGGGCTAGCGCCATTGCGCTATGCATGTGGGTCAGCACGTCAGATCGTAGCCTACCAGCACCGGTCTTCATCTCAAGATCCGGTAAAGTGACAGAAGTCGGTCATTGGGTGATGTCCGGTATTCTGTGTCAATTGTTCTGCAGGCTCGGACAGACGCACTTTCAGCATCTACGAGATTGGCGCGAAGAAGTTGAACCGCCCTAAGGGATCTTACTCTTTCTTCAGCCTGCGAAGCTTCTCCAATCTCCACGGCTCATAGCCGTACATTCCTTGCATAGTCTCATCTTCGCGAGCATAGTTCACATATGCCACTAGCTTTGAACGGTCACCTCCCAAGAGCGCGTCTCGTATCCTGCCATCGTAGTCGTCAGCAACAACATCAAGGCTCGCGTTCGGTGAGTATGTTAGAAGAGGCGAAAGCAGGAACTCTCCAGCTCTATCAGAATACGCAGTGCTATCGGAATCGATCTCTTTAACGCGGTTTGTGGGGTATCCTTCTGTGAACATAACGGAGTTACGGAACGCCGGTGGGACGCTTCCAAAGATTTCGAACGCCTGGCGTATAGCAGCAATATCATACTCTTGGACTCCTATCGGGACCATCTTTCGCGTGAAGCCTTTTGCGCAGGCGACACCTTCTTTGTTGGCCAGGAGATGAGCGTTTGCGCCGGCAATATCGGTGACACTAGAATCAACGCTTATCGGTGCGAGTGCATGGAGCGGAGCCGTAAGATCGCTGGGAATCGAGGCGCCTTGAAAGTAAAGCCAGGCAATGATAATGGGCTGGAATATTCAGCAGGAGGCCAACATACCTCGGACAGGAATTCGGTGACTTACGTTGTCTGCATCGATCTCAGGATTAAACGCAAAGACAAATTAATTGGTAAACCCAACTGATTTGTTTGGATCTTTCGCCCAATCATTGGCAATTGCATACAGGGCTTCCAACTTGTCATAGGAGAGGATGAAGCCGCTTGCCGCCCATTGGTGTTGACCAGGTTCAACATCGTATTTGCGTAGCTTGGCCCGGGTCATGATGCCGAAGTTGTGGCCGGCTCCTCGAATTGCCCAGAACAGGTCCGGGTTGTCTTCTTGCGAGATATTGATAGCAGTGCCGTTCGTAAGCACAATACGAGCAGAGAGAAGCTGATCAGTGGCTTTGCCATAGCGGCCTTGATTGTAACCATGTCCACCACCCAGGATTGGTGCGATGAAGCCAACACAGTCGCAGCCGGTCGTTGCCGTCTGCTTACCATGTGCCCGCAAAACTCGACAAGGTCTCCATTCAGCACACCACCCTCGATCAAGACTGCCTGACCGTCGTCCACGATGGGTGTATTGTTCATCTGACTGAGATGAATGCCGATACCGTTCTTCAGGCCCCCGACCAGCGAAGTGGTTTCGTGACCGCCGGATATAGCAAGAAATGGTTTGCGTTTTCGGTTCGCGTAATTGACCTTAACATGCTCAGCATATCGCCGTCACAACATCTGCTTCCGCAGGCGGACCGTCAGTTTCACATCTGCCTCTGTTGCAACCTGGACTATGAGGCTGTAGGTTGGCGGGTCTGCCGAACTCCAGCGCAGACTCGCGTCTGTGAACTCATTTGAGCCTGGAAGGAGCAGGCGCGCTCTGTCACTGAGGGACGCTGCGAGTTTGTCTCGGCCAGGTCGTACACTCAGCAATACTGGAGCAAGCACAACAAGTGTGATAAAGAACCATCTGGTGCTAGGGAAGACCATTCTGAAGAATACTGAAAGCAGATGGCTTTGATGAGGGGGATGTGGGTAGGGGAAATAGAGGTCCCGGACTATAGCTGAGATATGTGTTGGTAACAACCCTCATGTACTCACGTATCGCAGTCTAGCTGCATGTATGCAGCCGCTGCGGAGAGGCGATGGAGGAACTTGATTGGTCGCCGAGCAAACGAAGAAGGACGCTGTCTTCCAGTCAATCGTCTCTTTAGACCCATCTCCTCAACACAAACATGATTGTCACTACGGTGAGATACGGGCATAGCGAAAAGTCTTTGCGACTCCAGACGTCCAAGCGGATGCCACTTCCGGCTTCGTAAGGTTGGCCAATCGAAAGCGCGCCGCATGCCAATGCTGACGCAGCAGCGATAGTCGCGTCGATCGCACACGGAGCTGACATCTGACGAGGATGGTGCTTTTGTGAACTTAGAGGATGGAAGGTAGAGAGGTGCACCCTGATGGTGATGACGAGAAGGAGTGAGATTCAACTACGGAAGATCGACGAACCAGTATATTACTTTCGAAAAGGATATGCATCGATACGTTGGAGTCAGGCAGTCAAATGTGCAGATCTTTGCCAAAGTCTGTGGACATACTGCCTAGTTTCTTTTCTCGACCCCAGATTCGCGATAAGCTCGGCCATACCGGTATACTTCTCGGCCACATAGTTTTCGGCCACCCCACCTAAATGAAGCACCCCATTTGGAGTCGAATATTTTCAACAGCCACACTTATATTTGCCACTCATTACACATAGACCGAAGCGTGAGAGCTGCTGCTACCTCTGCTGCTTTTTGAGCTTCTTCTTCAACTGAACTTGATGCCTGCTCAGCCTGTAATGCTGCCGCTCGCTCAAGCGCAGCCTTGATCGCTCTAACGTTACTAAAGCGCTTATTTAGGTCAGGCTGGACTCGCTTTCTCTTCTAGGTAGTAGCAGTACTATCTAGTTGATATTTAAGTTGTTGATTTCAGCTTGGAGCTTGGCTGCTTGAGTATTTGCCTTCACTATAGCCTTGCCTGCCTTGCTAAGCACTATCCGAGTGCTCCGTGAGAGAGATTCTGACTGTAGGAGCTGATAATGAGCCCTATATAGAGCCTGTGCGCTCTGAGACGTGCTGAGGGTTGAATTCGGGAGCTCTGAGTCCTAGGTATCACGTGGTGGTGTTGCTGGACAGCTAGACACTTGGGATGAGAGTTAGACGAGGTCTGTACCGACTATGCACGAACACGACACGTGACATAGCGCTTATAGCAGCTAGAGGCAAAGCTAGCTGGCTAGCACTATTATTGTCTATATATACTATACTACGCAACGAATACTTGCTTGAGTATTCTTGTGCTTACCTTTTGGTATAAGCAGAGAAGTCAGGTAGTATTGATTTCGAGGGCAGGGCGCCTACTCTGTTACAAGGTCTAGGGTATATAGGCAGAGACCTGAGGCTCTCCACCCAGCTTAGATTACTCACTTAGTTAAGCCTTCCTCTCTTGCCTTGTTGGATGATACCACAAAGCGCTCTTTCTTGATAGGTGCTGCGTTATTGAGGGCAGAGAGAGCACAGATATCTGATTAATACTTCGTCTTAATAACAGAGAAAGGAGCAAGATCTAGGGGCTGAAGCACGTGTGAGGCGTGACGGGGAAGGTAGAGGACCTATATCTTGTTCTTCTTACAGGCCAACATGAAGTCAACAGGGGCATAAGAGCCATGGCCGTCCACAAGAAGGAGCCTCTATTGGCCTTAGCAGGGAGTAATATTAGGGATAAATATACGCTGTAACCACTCTAATGTAATCTGATTTAACGTCTATATATTCTCTAAGGTTGTATATAGCCAATTAGGTAATCCTTGTGCTGGGAACTATGTGGTTTGTAGATGCTTGCCCCTGAAGATAATGAGGCGTTGAAGCTTGACGCCTGTGGCGGATATCGTCTCAATTATCGAGACCCACTCACGATCCTCTAGGGATTTGATATAAGCCTTCTTCTTTGACGAGCTAGCAAAGACTCTAGTTTTTGTACATACCCTAAGGCTGACCCCAGTCTCATCTATATTCTATATATCCTCATACTGTACACCTAGCTTGATTCTAGTACACTTAAATAGCTTAAGAAAGGCATGAATTGTCTCATATTAAGCTCCTGTAGTCCTTGCTGTCTTAATTGTTCGGCCAACTATAGAGGCAACCTGCGGGTTGCGGGCGATGAAATGGGGTACCTATAGTTGACCAAGCGGAGCGTGGTCTCTATTTATCTGAAGTATTTGGGAGGCTATTTCTTATACCTGTGGATGGGATAGGGGCTGAGCATGTTTATCCTCTTTAAGAATCTACTCAACTAAGAAGCACTCTTGCTCTGGAGTTAATTGCTGCTGATTTGAGTGTGCTGACGTGTGAGGTTGACAGCCCTGTAGGCGGCTTTGAAGCGTGGATCGAGGAACTCCGTACGCACGAGCAGCCTGCCGCTGGCTCTTAAAAACACCAGAATTGAGATCACGAAGCGCAGATTGTATGGCAAACTCACGGGTATCCATTTAACAAAGTGGTTGTGATAATATAGATCGTCAATTGAAGGTGACACGTGGTGGTGGGGTGGCCGAAAACTATATGGCCGAGAAGTATATGGCCGAGCTTACAGAAGACGCGTAGCTACAGCCCCAATACTTTCCAGCTCGTACCCAACTCCCTGCGATCACATCACGCCATGCTAAAACTCACATCAACGTTCCGGAACCGGCATCCAACCACCCCCTTCAGCAGCGCAAACACAACGCACCTCCTCGGCGTATCAAGACGACCACTCCCCGTGATCAGCGTTGCATCTTGCTTTCCATCCTGAGTGAACTGGAGCGCCCGAAACTGCGTCCAGGTAAATGTCCAGGTCAGCATCCAAGTCCACCTCCAGGCACGAATTTGGTACCAGAGCATAGGTAACATGATAATCGGTGCGCCAGCCATGACTTTGACGGCGGATAAGTCCACATGGCCTGCGCGTCTTTCGCCGAATGTTTGGGAGAAGTAATTGCCGATGAGATTATAGGTTTCAAAGAAATGATCTTTGAAGGCAGGTGTAGTGGCGCCAGGGTGTGGTTGTAGGGTAAGTGTGACTGATCTTGTGTTCGTAGGCAAAGCCTGAATCAAGGCCAGAATTGAACGTTCGAAGGGCGTCGTTGCGAGAGGGCGTGGTCGCGGTGTGGGAAGGAGCAAAAAGTTCATGGGAAGGAGAATAACGGCTTCGACGTGGAGGCGCGACGCGCAAAAGAATGTGATGATAGAACTGAACGAAGTGTTCTGAATAGAGGTCATTGATCGTGTGAAAGCATTGAGGGCTTCACGGCGAACTTCATTGTCGAGCTGTTTGCACGTGGCCTGCAATGCTCGGCTTGTGGAGACTGGGTTGCTGTCAGGGAGGAGGTAGGCGTAGATGCATAGCCGAATCTCGAGTGGCACATATAGTATGGGTGAGCGACGACTCGGTATCTCGATCGATGAATTGATAGTTCGTTGAGGCAACAGAGGTTCCTGGCGAAAGAGCTGCTTCCACATAGCTGGAGACCAGAGAATTGTGAGCCAAATGGCGTACAGTGCACGAGAAATCAGCTCTCGAGAAGAAATGTTGTCACTCACTTCTCGCTGTCAGATGCTGCTCTTTAATACATACCGATCGCGTTGTAGGTACTCGCGGGCCCCCAATATTTCAAGGTTATGGGAAGGTGGGCTGGGATTTTTCTTCGGGACCCTGGTCTGTAGCTATGCTATCCCTGACCCACAGTTCGACCAGGTATCGCCAATCGTATGTTAAAAGACCGGCAATAATCCTGAGCACCAAAAAGTGACTAAGTTCGATGTCATATCAGCATCAACATACTCCTGCAAGAGCTTGTGCATGGAGATAGGAGTGTCGGATACCGTAAAAGACACAACTGTATGAATGCTGCAGTGTTTGAATTGGTCAAGACTAGAATAGACAACAAAACCAATCAAGGGTTAAGGAATAGGTCATTAGACAGCAGCGTCTTCTGTGGACTCTAGTGATCTGAGCAGTTCGACTCATCTGAGGAGTCCTCAGGCCATTTATCGTCCTCCCAATAGTGACTATCAAGTACTTCTTTGCGGCCACATGTCTCACAACCGTACTTGTGCACCTTTCGGAAGCTGCCGTGAGTTCTGAAACACCACAGACACAGAGCATGACGAATCGGCCCGTCATCGTGAATGTTTGTGTATACGGACCTGCCGCCGTGATCAACGAGGTGCATTGGTCGCATCCAGGCAGGCGTATCAGGTAATGCAGGACTTGTCGGCTCGGGGGGACTGGTAAAAGCGCGAGACACTCTCTGAGAGAGAGGACCTAGACTTGGTCGACCTTGTGGATCTGCAGCAGTTGGTCTGAAAGAAGACAGTCCGGGCTGTACATCGCTCATAGACATCTCGGTCAACATCCTTGGTGTAGGTGCTCGCTCAGTGAAGGTCTCGTGTCGAAGCAGACATCGATTATCGCCACCAACACCAATGAACCCATGCGGAATATCAACAGCTATGTCAAAGTATCCTTCACTTCGAATCTCGGGTACTGTCATCGTGCGCCTCTTCTGGGCGGACGCATCGGTCAGCGAATCGTCGACGTAGTGCGATCGTTTAAGCGCTGCGTTATGATTAGCCGCGACCAGAAGTCAAATATGGAATTCGTTTCCAACCATCATCGCCAGTGGGTGTTCGCAATTCTTCCGCTGTGTAGGCTGTTGCAGCTGAGGTGGGCACATCGGTTGGCGATACTGTAGTCTCCGTCTGAGGCGACAACGAGGAAGAGTCATCAAAATAGACATCGCTGAAGATGAGCGGCGACAAGGGTGGTGGTGTCGCATTACCCAAAGGAGGCGTTTTTAGGTGTAAGGAGTGGTTGTTGCGACCTTGTATCTCAGGCGATAGCGGGCTGCCTTTCAACATGTATTGCATATACTCGTGAGGGTAACTGACGGGATCTGGTGTTCGTTGGAACTTGGAAAAGGACCGCATCCCCTGCTCATTGTGTAAGGTCGTGTCCTGTATGTCCAGGCTTGACGTGTCCAAGCACAGTCTTGGGGTGCGTACGTCGGGCGCACCGTCAATAGCGTTGACGGACGCCTTTCGCCCAAGAGCTTCATCGGCCCTTCGAAGCTCGTTACGAGCGTTCTGGGCAATTGGGGAGCCTCCTACCCAAACAGAAGGCGAGTAGCTTTGAGAAGAGGATCGAGAGTATGTACTTGCTGGGCTCTGAGGAGAACTTCCGGTAAGCCCCGCTCGACTGGACGTCACGCCATTGACTTCTTCCAGGAGCTGTTCCAGTAGCGTGCGTGACGGTCCGGTACTGAGCGCACCATTGCTGTTCGAGCGGCTTTCGGGAGTAGCCATGCTTATGAGTTATCGCGATATCTACTCTTAACGATACGCATAAGCAATGTAGCGGAGTAATTGAGCCCTCGGTGTGGGCCGAGGTGAAGTGAGAGGGAATGAAGGGTGGCCTGTTGCGAAGCTACGCATGACATCAGATTACAAGGAAAGCGCAACTGGGACGGGAGGCAACAGCAACACACGTGGTGAGCTTAGCATCCTCAAAACAGGGGAAAGGGACAACACAGCACCAAAGGCAAAAAGTGGCATGTTCATCATCAGGTGGATTTGGCTACGAGAAGCCACTGGCTCTCACCTGTTTTGGTGCACCACAAGCCTCATGCTTCATATCGAGGCTTACCCGTTGCGCCAGAATGTATCGTCTAGGTCGTAATTCTCATTGCTCAGACATCTCGGTGTCCACAGGCTTCGCCAGACCGTGCTCCTTGAGCAGAGCATCGATCTCGTCAGCGCCCCAGAGGTGGTGGTAGATCTTGCCTGTCTTGGTCTTCCCTACTGTCGCGAACTCAACTGTGTTTTGTTAGTTCTCAACGCCAAACCAAATGATGTCGTCAGTACGTACTCTTCTCGCTGCTGAGCTTGGTGGAGTCCATGGTCTTGCTGAGCACCTTGACCGCAAGCCCACAGGCCTCCTTCAGGTCGCACTCCTCCTTGTAGTCCTGCTTCAACAAGCTCTGAGCGGAGGCATTGTTGGCGCCGACGCTCGTTGCCTTCCAGCCGCCGTAGTTGCCACTGGGGTTGCTCTGATACAGCTGGAACTCGCGCTGCGGGTCCCAACCGGCGTAGATGAAGGAGACACCAAAGGGCCGGAGGCCACCGTGCTGCGTGTAGCCTTGCTTGAGATCGCACAGACGGCGCACGAGCTGCTCGCAGGGGATGTCTTCGTTGTAGGTGAGGAGGTAGCGCTGGGCGGCTTGACGGGCGTAATTGATCAGGATGTTGGCGTCGGCCGTCATACCTGCTACGGCGCAGATCATGTTGCTATCGCTGTCAGCACACGTGTCATGCATGTCGGATGGCGTGCGCACTCATTGAGGATGTACAGCTTCTCGGCGGATGTGTCCTGCTCCAGCAGCTTGCTGGTGACCTTCCTCTCGGCGGCAAGCACGATGCCATCCTTTGCTAATATGCCCAGCGCAGTTCCAGCGTGCGAGATGGCCTCGAGCGCATACTCGACCTGGTACAAACGCCCCTCAGGCGAGAAGATGGTCGTCTGCATGCACTGTTAGCTTTCATGGCGCCGGCGGCTGTGGCGGGGCACTGACCCTGGAGTCGTATCTCCTCGACATAGCTGCGGCCTATCTGATGGGTTCACGGGGTTTTCCGAGGTTGTGTGCAAGGGCGAGGTGAGAGAGTCGGCGGGGAAACTGGGGTGGTGGCTTGGTGTTGACGCGCATGAGCTTCGTGCCTGGAGCTCTCATCGCGGCGATTCACGAGCGCCAAGGCCGATCACTTTTCCACTCCGCCATCACCAACCTGTGCTCCGTTTTTCAATCTGGGCAACCCGGAGGCGCCTAGACGGGTCCCTCGAGCTTCACTGCGTCGAAAAATGGCCGACTTGCCTGCGCGACCACCTGCGCCTGCGCCGCCGCTCCCAGCAGGCTGGACTGAGCACAAGGCACCTTCAGGTAGCTACATAAGCTTTTGCTGCGTCATGGGTGAATGCTAACATTGCTAGGGCACACATACTTCTTCAACAAAGAGACCAAGAAGTCCACATACACACGGCCCGTCGCCGAAGTCCCTCAATTCCAACCGACTCCTCCAACCGCGCCGTCCTCGTATATCCCTCCGCCTCAGAACAACACCTACAACGCTCAGCCTGCGCAACCATCTTCCGATCCACAGCGGCAGATACAAGACCTCGTCTTCGGCGGCGCACCGAGACAGGCTTTCCACAATGCCGGACAGCAGCGGGGCGGGCATCGTGGTGGCTTTCGAGGAGGGCAGAACAACTTCTCGGACAGACGACGCGAAAAGGATGACCGGCCGAAGCATCGCAACGACATTCCAAACTGTGCACCGTGGGTGCTCGTCAGGACAAAGTTTGGGAGGCGTTTTGTGTGGAACAAGGAGACGAATGAGAGCTTCTGGAAGTTCCCACCACACGTGATGAAGGCAGTCGTAGAGTACGATCGCAAGCAACGCGAGAAGAAGCAGCGCCGCGAGCGTGGAGAGCCCAGCGACGTCGAGGAAGAAGAGGACACTGCGATGGCAGATATCGAGGCAGAGCTGGCAGCGGGCGAAGAGGAGGTGGAGATCGTCGAAGTTGACGGTGAGGAGGGCATGGAGAACGACGAAGAGTATGAGGAGGTCGAAATCACAGATGATGAGGGCGAAGGGGCAGAGATCGTATCTAAGAGACAGCGTAAGGAGCCGAGTGGAGAACAGGCTCAGGCAGCAAAAGACGATGATCTGGCGTGGCAGTTGGCGCAAATGGAGGAGATGGAGATGGGTGCTGGCTACGAAGAGGAATTCGCTGAGGAGTATGAGGACGAAGAGCCGGCATTGACACAAGAGGACTGTAATGCTCTGTTCAAGGAGCTTCTTGATGATACAGGGATAAGTCCGTACACGCCATGGGGCAAGATCCTCGAAGACGGCACGCTCTACGAGGACGAACGCTACAAAGCCCTTCCAAACATGAAGGCACGCAAAGAATGCTTCGATGAATGGGCGCGAGACAAGATGCAATACCTGAAGGAAGAGAAGGCAAAGCAGCAGAAGCGCGACCCCAGGATACCGTACTTGGCCTTCCTCGACCGCTACGCAACACCAAAGCTCTACTGGCCGGAGTTCAGACGCAAGTTCAAGAAAGAGCCAGAACTGAAGGATACGAAGCTCCCCGACAAAGACAAGGAAAAGCTGTACCGCGACCACATCAAGCGCGTTGGCATGCGCCAATCCGACCTCAAATCCGACTTATCAGCGCTGCTCCGCGCACAACCGCTCGCCACACTCAACCGCTCGACAACGATTGACACCCTGCCCTCTGCCATCCTCACAGACCTCAGATATATTTCTCTTCCTACGTCGACGCGCGAACCCCTCGTCGAAACGTACATCTCGACTCTACCTCCTGCGCCGGAAGGTGCCGCGGCGTCTGCTGAAGAGGACGCCGAGCGCGCGAAGAAGCGAGCGGAGAGGGAGAGGAGAGAAAAGGCATTGGCTGAGCGTGAGAGGAGAGTGCAGACAGAGAAACGCAAACAGGAGCGCGATCTGGCGTACGGGAAGAGTAGGCTGAGAGAAGAGGAAGAGGAGATACAGAGGGCGCTAAACGTTGGCAAGGAAGGATTGAGGAAGCATTTGGATGAATAGTTTGTTGATCAATAAGATACCCACTGTGATCTGCAGCGTTCACGTATATTTCCATGTGCCCTACTGGACTAGAATGTTGTCTGGCTGATGACCTCGATAAAGCTTACATCTACACTACATTCAGTAAGTGCCTCACCTCTAGCTCCAAGAACTGCTCCAGTAGACCCCACCGACGCGTCTTCGGCTCCGTCCATCTACATGCCAACTGTCTGGGAGCTATATTTGTCACCCGCAGTGTCTCAGTAGTACGGGCATAGATCAAAGAAGTCAGCACACTGGCCGACATTGATCATGACAAGACCCTGAAGGATCTCAGACCGCCGACATTCCCTGAAGCGCCACGCAGGTCTGGCGTCATCACGATTCAAGCGCAATATGTGATCACTTTTATCATTCCTGCCGAACGACACGATTTGAATGCACTGAATCCGCGTTGATTGGAAACTACATTGACACCCCCCAATCTCTAGTATAGAACGACATGGCACGTGAACCACCTCCTTCTGCAACTAACAGTAGACGTCTCTACATCAGCAATGCAGCAAAAGCAGCGATAGCGCCCGCAACGACACCGCCAACCTGCACTGCACTCGCCGCGCCAGTGAATTCAGGAATCTTGTACCCAGTCTGTGTCGGCTTGTCGCCCTTGATAGATGTAGCAGTGCCGTAGCTGATAGTGACGTTCGAGCCTGGGTGCCCGACAACAGTAGGGTAGACGGGCTTGTCGCCGCCGACGTGGACTGCGCTGGAAGGAGCAACGGGCTTGTCCGCGTAGCTCTTATCCGAGTCGGAGTCGGGATACTTGATCATGCTGGCAGACGGGGAGGCGACGCTGGGATTCGTAGCGTAGTACTGGCTCTCGGGGACGGGGATCTTGGTCAGAGTGATGATCTTGGTGGATGTGACCTTGGACGTGGAGTCCTCGGGTGTGGAAGGTTTGCTGGGCTGAGCAGGAGTGTAGGGCGTGTTGCTGGTGGGCTTGTTAGGGGTATCTGTTGGCTTTGAAGGAACACTGGGGGCGGAAGAGGCGGGCTTGTTAGGCACGCCGGTGGCCTGGCACTTCGTGCACGGAATGGTCACGGTGACAGTTTTGGGGCCCTCGCCGCAGCCTTGAGCGCAGTACTTGGTCGTGACCTCGAAGCCCGGAGGAGCATAGTATGCGTTGGTTGTCGGATAAGGAGCGGAAGTCTGGATGGCAGTGACCTTGGTGGTGATAGTTGTGTAACCCGTCGGGCAGACATCGACGTAAGTTGTCTGGTAGGCGGTGGTCGTGTAAGAATCGGTCGATTTCTTGTCATCATCGTACGAGGGCTTGCTTGAAATTTCAGGATAGGTGCTGTAGAGCGGTGTGAAACTAGGAAGTCCTGGGTAGTCGCTGTAGACAGGTGTGGACTTCACACTGGGCTTCGGCTGGTTGTGTCCATACACAGGAGCGCTTGACGAAGCTACGAGATAGTTGTCATACTGTACAGACTTGGTGGAGGCAGTTGGGTAAGAATCGTACTGGTTGACCTTAGCGGAGATGGTAGAGTACTCGGAGGTCGTAGGGAATGGATCCGGAGTCTTCGAAGACTTGTCGCCATAATTGTAGCCATCGCCTTCAGGGTAGACAGAATAGTCAGGAGCAGAAGTGGAATAGACAGGAGTGCTGCTAGTGGACTCGCTATCGGCGGGATGGGACGAGACATCAGGATAAGCGGAGCTTGAGGATGTAGATGAGTAAGGAGTCTCGGAAGAGTAGGCGGTCGACGAGCTGCTGTATGGGGTCTCGGATGGGTAGACGCTGAAGACATCGGAAGGAACGACGTACGAGGAGCTGGCAGATGCGTAGATGCTGGAGCTGTCGCGTACGTAAGGAGTTTCCGACGCGGATGCGCTGGAGATAGTTGAAGAGATATCGTGCGAGTAGGGCGTCTCCGAGGCAGAGTCCGAAGCAGAGGCGTAAGATGCCTCCGAGACAGACGAGCTAATGCCAGACGAGTAGTCATGGGCGGCTGAAGAGCTGCTGACGTGGTCATAGGGAGTCGAAGATGCTGTGCTGGAGACGGTCGAGGAGTAGTCGTGCGCGGCGCTGCTAGAGATGGCGCTGCTAACGTCGGCAGAGTACGATGAAGAAGCAACCGGAGTCGAGGAGGGGTAGACAGAGTTTGGGACGTAGGGTGTGGAAGTGGCCGAAGAAGAGTGAGCAGTGGAGCTGGAAAGAGCAGAGCTACTGTGCGCTACCAAGGAGGATGAGACGTGAGTTGAGGAGCTGGAGACATGAACAGAGCTACTCGAGACGTGGGCAGAGCTACTCGAGACGTAGGCAGAGCTGCTCGAAACCTGGACAGAGCTGGGCGAAACCTGGACAGAGCTGGGCGAAACCTGGACAGAGCTGGGCGAAACCTGGACAGAGCTGGACGAAGCGTGAGAAGTGCTGCTGGGAGCCACCGACGAGGAGCTTGTGATAGCGCGCTTGTTGTATGTCTTGAACGAGCTAACACGCCAGTACGCGTCCTTGAAGACCTCAGGGTTCTCAGCGACATACTTCTTGCAAGAACCCATTCCATCCAAGCCTTGATACATGGGGCAGCCGGACTGAGCGTAGACATTGCCTCCCCAGTCGCCGCAGAAGGTGTTGGTGAAGATAAAGCGCTGGTCCATGAAGCGCTTCTCGATGTCGCAGTCGCCCTGGAAGCTGGCAGCAGGTGTCCCGAAGGTGGTCGTGTCAGGCTCGTCCGAGAGAAGGCTGCGGGGCTGGCTGCCACGAGGAAAGAACCAGATCTTGATGCCCTCAGCCTGCCACTCGGTAACGTAGTAACCACCTTGGGCGGCGTTGAAGTCTTTGCCGAAAGAGCTACCCCGGGCATCGGTCACGCCGCAGCCCGTGGACTTTGACGGACCGTCGAGAGCGCAGTCGGTCAGGGCCTGGGTGCCAGTCTGTCCCAGGCCGTTGACCTTGCATTTGGTGTCGGTGTGGAGGACGAAGTTGTTGTTCGTGTTCTGGTTGACACCCTCGATAATATCGATCTCTCCCTTGACGGGCCATGGCTCGCGACCAAGGGACCAAAAGGCAGGCCAGGTACCGCAGATACCTCCAGGCATGTGCTTGAGGTCGAGGACGAAGAGGCCCTTGTTGTACTCCTTCTTGCCTTCAAGACGGACACTCTCACGACCAAAGTCGCCACCGGCCGCACTGTTCAGCTTGGATTTGTAGTCAACACCGAAGACAGCATCACCTCCATCGTAGCCGATGTAGCCCTTGTTCTGCGCGGTGGTGCGGTCGACATACCTATATAGAGTCAGCTAAGGTTGCTGGAATCCAGTAGTGCAGACATACTTGACGAAGCCGTTGGTTTTCTCTTCAGTGACGAAGTTGAAGTTGTCGAAGAACGAAGATCCGGAATAGGTATCCGCGGGAGTGTACTTGGTAGCAGAAGCGACGGAAAAAAGAGTGGCAGCGCCAACCCCGAGAAGGGCGGACAAAGAGGGCATTGTGATTAGTGTAAAGAGTGACTAGATTAAGGGTATAGTGAGAAACGAGAGGCTGTAGATGAGGTTCTACAAGACCGCGCACGAACAAACTGTACAAGTCGTTAAGGAACGGAAGGAGAAGGGCGTCCAGCCCATTGTAGTAAATCTGCCCCTGATACTCATGACTTCGAGACTGCTCTGTGTCTAGCTGGATTGTCGACTGGTCGAACGGTGGCTAGGCTGCCAGGTTCCACGTGCATGCCGAGCCGAATTCAAGCAGGGCCACCCTACGCCATATCCGGCTGTGTCATGAAGCTTTGGGTATCGAGCTCGCAGCTACTGCTGCAGGAACGCACTTTTTCCACGCCCAAATTCACCCACATTGATCCAAATACAGCATAGTGTTCGTCAATCCCAGACGAACATCGCGGCGTGAACCCGCAACGCCGAGGCTTCAACCGCTGAATCAGCCATAAGGCGCGGCACAGCTGTCGAGACTGCGTGTGGCTCGAGTTCGCGATGGCGAACTCTGGTGTTGAGTGGTGCGTTTTCTCGGGCGAGTCCGTAGGTTTTGGCGCTAGGCTGATGTGGCGTTCACCCCTGGCCAGACCGGTGTCCGGAAAAAGTAACGCTCCAGGAACAGATCTGAAGCGATGAAAGTCTACATCTGGCGTGCGGCTGAAGTGGAAATTATGCCCTGGCTGCAAATGCCGCGGGCGGCGCTCAGGCAATGCTGTGCATGAAGCGCAGAAGGCACCTCGCGGGAACACCTAGGGAAGCTTACATCTAGTCTGCTGCACATGCTGTAAGTATTGAGCAATGGGATGCCTGAGCGATTAAGAGAGAAAACGAGATTACCCAGAGTGCTTCTATTTGCTTATGTGCAGATACGAGACGCGACCCTTGTCCGGGGAAGAATGAGATGAGGTGTAGCGGACGTTGCCATCGAAAGCTTACCTTGGCGGCAGCATTTCCTGATGTTCTTGGCGCCCCTGCGTCGATAAAAAGTGTCTTGTGCTTGACGTGGACGTTCAAGGAGTCCTAGCCTTGCTTTACGTTGCTGGTACAGACTCTGCGATTTCGTTGCAATGCATTAGCTGAGGTTGAAGCTGGTAAATTCGTTTTGCCGAGGTATGCGGAGACCACTGTCCAGTTGCACCTGCTCTTCCAACTCTTCAACTACAGCCGCCCGCATACTGCATCTCGTTCCCAGAGATGAGTCGCAGGATCCTTCAAGCCGCGCTCCATCTTCAGAGGACCAGGCCACCAACGGCTACCGTAGACTTTGCCCGTCAGTGAGGATCACGCACCATCGTCCGCTGACCGGTCGCTTAAACGTGCTCCAGTGTCAGGAGAACTCCCGAAGAGAGTGCAGTACCCGCTCCAGTGTAGGTTTGTTGATGAGGCGAGAGAAGGTACCGGGCAATCTCAGACCCTGCGTCGATTGTGATTGCTGACTAACGTCCACTCCCCCACACCTACATCTCCACCCGCAACACAAGAAGAGCGAGAGAACTCCATACGTGACATGTGAAGAGCCGTGAACGCTCAAGCAGTCGGTTTCGATCTGCCAGGGCTCCAATCGAGTTCACCACATCGCCGAAAACCTGTTGGAACGAGCCGCGAAAGCGTGTGACGTCATGTTCCGGACTCAACACCATGCTGACAGCTGAGGTACAAGTGCGAAGGTGTTCCACGTTTGAGCACGCCCCAAGTACACCAAAAATCCACTAATTAGATTCCAATCGACCTCGATCAAATCTTCCACAAAATGTCGGGCGAGCTCACCAAGAAAGAAGCCCATGCACAGCAAGTGCAGCAACAGTCGGCCTCCCAAGGCGCGCGCGATGTCGAGACACAAGAGCATCACGCCAAGGCCAGCGCATCCGGCGGTCTGAACTTGAACATCTTCGGCGCGCTCTCCGGCGTTCTGTCCAGCAAAAGCAAGAAGACGACACACACCAACGCCGACGGCTCATCGACAAGCGTCGAAGATAGGCACGATCAGGGTATGCACATCTCTCCTTCGCCGTTCTCGCAACCATCGTACGCGGCCATGGAGCTCTCAACGCGGGCAGTCTTTCGAATTACCCACTTGCGTGCAATGCCACACCGATCACTTTCGGTGCCCATCTCAACCCCAGCCTCCCATTACGTTTCCACGCCCTCACTGCCACGATGACCAACCCTCTTGCTCCCCGCCGCGCACTCTCGCAACTTCGTCTGGAAGCTCCCACCACCTCCCTCCTCCCATCCACAATCAAGCCCCCACTGACACTCAAACAGCAGCAGCAAACGCTCTGGCCAACGGCTCCGGACAAGCGTACGCCTCCGCGTCCGCCGAAGAAGGCGGCAAGAAGACGAAGGCGCGGGAAGTCGCCCAATCGGCATCGCAGGGCAAAGCAGTCAGCGCGAGCAAGAGAGTGGATCACCTAGGCATTGAGAGCTGAAAGGCGGGATTACCCGCTAATATGATGTGTAAACTCCGGTTCTCCGGCTGTTGCAGTCGTCGCACCTGTCTGTGATGAATTGCATCTCAATCCCCTGCCGTCCATGGGGTCGTCTCGGCCTGGCCCGACCGTATGCCAACGCAGGACCGCCCGAACAGGGTCCCGCAATGCTGTGTTGAACCTGGTGAGTGCTTGCTGACTCTGAACGGACGATGTGCATATCTGTAAGACGCGGGTTCCGAGCAGACAAGACGCACAGACACGCGAGCGCAAAGAACTGCGCGACGAGCGTCACAAACGAGTGACGCGCAGGACAAAGTAACACATCTCGTCCGCACATCTGCTGCTGCTCCAGCAACGCAAACAGCGCCATCACCACCACCCAGCGCAGAGCCGTCACCACCCAGCGCAGAGCCGTCACCACCCAGCGCAGAGCCGACACCACCCCGTCCCCGAGCACTGCCCAACAACAGCCCATCCACTCCACCAAGCCTCACGAACCCCACAGCTACTCCCCCATTCCAATCCGTCCCAGTACATCCCCAGTCCCCGCCATCCGCGCACCAGCGCAGAACCTGCAGACCTTTGTTCACGCCCAAGTCCCGCCATCAAACGACACCTCTTGAGCCCAGTTCCCGCGCGATACACGGACGCGCTGGACACCCAACGCCGGAGAGAAAGACGCAGACATCCCATAGGTGATAGGATAGACAAGAAGAGATGGAAAAGTACACAGCGGTCCATTGAAGAAAGCTAAGATGGGTATAGTAACGCTGAAGATGTACACTCCCATTGCAACAAAAAAAAAAAAAAAAAAAAAAGTATTACAACTACATTAAAAAAAAAGCTAATATCGTGATAAAACACAAGACCGCAACGCCATCGTCCCACAACTTTCCAATCCCAACAGCCAAAACACAAGGTATCAATCCTACCGCCCCCCAGTAACCCTACTAACGCCCTCCACCCCCCTCCGCGCGGCACCAACATGCCACGGCACAGTGCCCCACCGCGAGCCCCGCTCGCCCTTGAGCCGGGCCAGCACGCCCAGGGCCCTAAACTGCGCGAGTATCTCCTTGAGCAGGTTCTCGGCCGTCGCGCGCGTCTGCGGGGTGGGCGTCCACATGAGGCTGCTCGTGTGCTGGGGCGGCGAGAGCGAGGGGGTCTGCGGCGCGGCGGGCGCTACGGTCGAGGGGGCGGGGGACTCGGTGCCGCCGGGCGTGGGCGGGAATGGGCTTGCGGCGCGTGTGCTGCCCACGGCGCCGATCCAGAGGATGTTCACCGCGACGGTGACGGGGCCGTATTCGCGGGGGAAGTCGGGCGCGGAGGCGCCGGCAGCGGCGGGGCTGGGGCCGCGCTTAACGAGCAGGCCCGAGATGAGGGCGGGGCTGAAGTGCGTGGTGGAGTTGCTGTTGTGCAGGCGGTGCGCGAGGATGACGCCCCACGTCTCGTCCGTCACGTCGACGAGCCGGGCGTCCGGGTCTTGGGTTGGGTCGGGCGGCTCTGCGGATGAGGGCGTGGCGGCGGGCGTCAGGCCGAGGGTGGCATCCGGGCTGACGCCGGGGGTGGCAGCGGGCGTGTTGGGGATGCTCTGGCTGCCGGCGGCAGCGGACGGGGGAGTGAATTTGTAGTTTGGATTCGTGTCGACTGTGAGCAGGGTGATGAAGAGGTTCAGCACAGTCGGACACGAGATCAGGTAGACCCAGGACTCGAGTTCCTCGCGGTCCATGACGCCGGCGCGCGCGATGCAGACGCGCCAGTGCACTTTGCGGGCTTGCAGGATGGAGATGGTGGTGGCCCAGACCTCCTGCGCGAGCTCCTTGAAGGGACGCGTGCCCAGGTGGTAGGTGCTTGTGGCCTGGCTCTTGCCGCAGCTGTCGGTCCACGCAGCGGTCAGCCACGCACCGTCCAGGCTGATGGCGTAGGCCAGATGCATATACGAGTTCTCCTTGAGGAGGTCCTGGGGAGGATCCGACTGCAGCTTGAACGGTACGTTGCGGGGAATTGGCTCTTCAAGCTGGAAGGCTGGAGCAGAGGCAATGGGGAGCGGCGTTTTGTCGTTGGGTTCGGTGCTTGGTGGGCAGCGGCCGTACACTTCGCGTGCCAGGTTGATGTAGGTAGTGCTTGACAGGATGACTGGGTGATCAAACGAGGCAATGTACTTTATGGGTATGATTTGCAAGACGAGATCAGGCTTCTGCGGCAGACTCGGATGGGCTGACCCCTGACCATAGGTCTGGAAGAGCGTCCAGAACGAGGCACAGAGCTCCCAAAGCGCCAAAGGGCTGTCGAAGGGGTCGACCATGTAAATGATAAAGGCATCCAGCCGTTCTCCGAGTGTCTCGCGGACGTGAGCATGTCTTGCAGCAAGCGTCTTTCCCAGATGGATGCACGTATCTCGTAGCGCCGTGTATACGGCACGCGGGGCCGCAGGCGTGGGAAGCCTGCAAGGCACCAAGCCACTCTCGTACTCGCTCACCGTCTCGACTCGCGCATGGGAGCCGAGCTTGCAGCTGTCGTAGGCGAGCTGCATGTGGAGGAGGAAGCTCTCCAAGCAGGGCCTCAGCGAATCACTGTGCGGGTAGATGCAAAAGGCGGCGACGTTCTTCGGCCCGTGAACCGGCGCAAGCCCGAGTGGTTCCCAAAAGGCCACGGCGGGCGGAAGCAAGTCCCAAGGGGTGTCTGCTCGACGCACCCTGATGAAGGGTGGGTTGATCGGATAGATCTGACTGCCGGGCGTGGCCGCCGGGTCGTTTGGTGTGCGTGCGGGAACCCTCTGTTGGCCTTTGGGATGCGCCGACATGTCGGGAAAGACATCGTTGACTGCAGCCAGCGCAGGCAGCGTACAGTCTACGGCCTTTGGAAACAAGCCCTTGATGACGGCAGCCCAGCGCAGCTCCGTCGAGGGTCGACTGGCGTACTGCGGCGGTATGGCCGAGTCGTCTCCGAGAATGTCGAGCGTTGCCGAGACGATCTGCTCAGCGACCATCTGTGCAATGTTGATGCTGTCCGACCCGCTCGGGGGCTTCTCTTCTGCCATGTCAAACCCCATTTCAGAAGGAGAGGTCGGTGTGTCTGGTACCTGCCCTATGGGGTGCGGAAACAGTGGCATGGTGTAGCGAGAACCAATCGACGGTTTCTCGACAGGCGGAGGAAGCTTCAGCAGGGACCAATCCCAGCTGCTCGGTTCAAAGGTGAGAAGTGAGTTGTCATCTAGATGCAAGTTCTGAAGCTCAAGCAGATCGCCGCCCAGCGAGTCGGCAAAAGAGGTCACAGACAGTGGAGTAGCATTGCCGTCCGTGGGCAGTTTCCTCTTGGCTGAGACAATGGAGCCAGCGGTGAAAGACGTAGGCAGTGCGGGCGGTAGCTCTCCGTCGTCTTCGTCTGAAACGTCGGAGCTCATGCTGTCGGAATCCGACTCTGAGACGGAGTCGTCGTTGACACCCTGGATGGAGGGTGTGATTTTGGAGAGGCTGCCTGCAGATGCCACCGCGACGGCGCATCGCAGCTTTGTCAGCAGGGGAACGTCTCGCAGACTCTTTGGCCGAACCGGCTCAGTTGCGGGCGGAGACTTGTCCTTTGCTTCACTGTCTGCACGCGCGCCGTAACGCCGCCCATCCTGATACTTTGCGTCCGAGACACTCATCTTGCGGCTGAAAGACAAGGGGCCAAAGGCGCTTCCTCGGTCTTGGGCTTGGGCCTGTGGTATGTGCAGGGTCAGGGCTGTCTTTGGCGATGGTTTGAGAGCATCTCTGATCTTGTTTGGGCTCAGCGGAGGGGTCGGTGCTTTTAGAGGTGCTTTCTCGGCGTGTGTCTCTCCGTTCGAGTCGCTGTCGGGGTTGGGGGCGCCTTGCTCGATGGCGACAACGGCAGGAAGCATCTGCTCTTCCTTGACCAGTGTTGAATCTGCAGGCGGCTGATCCGTGGCGGCGGTGGCAAGCGCCTTCTCGAGCGCGGCCAGGGCATCGAATGCGTCGTCCTTGTCAACGAATGCGTCGTCCTTGTCAACGAATGCGTCGTCCTTGTCAACGAATGCGTCGTCCTTGTCAACGAATGCGTCGTCCTTGGCGTCATCGAATGCGTCGTCCTTGTCTTCTGCCGTGGCGTCGAATGCTTCGTCCTTGTCTCCTGCCTTGGCGTCAGCGATTGGGTCGTGCTTCTCGGCTGCCAGGACCACGTCGGCTTTTGCGTCTGATGTAGCTGGAGCGTCGGCCATGTCCACGTCTCCGTCGTTTGGCGGGTCGAAGAAGTCGAAATCGTCCTCGTCAATGTCGTTCTCTTGATAGGCGTCTTCGTCCATGTCGTCGCCAAACAGATCGTCATTATCCGTGGCGGTAAAGTGATGGTCATCCGCGGCGGTACAGTGATGGTCATCCGCGGCGGTGCAGTGATGGCCATCCGCGGCGGTGCAGTGACGGCCATCCGCGGCGGTACAGTGACGGCCATCCGCGGCGGTACAGTGATGGCCATCCGCGGCGGTACAGTGACGGCCATCCGCGGCGGTACAGTGACGGCCATCCGCGGCGGTACAGTGACGGCTATCCGTGGCAGATGCGGTCCAAGTCAAAGTCTGCTGCGGGGTCTCTGCTTGGGCATTGTCCTGTGGGGCGGACAGGGCAATGGCAGGATTCTTCTTACCGCCAGGAGCGAGGATGACGTTTGAAGCGGCACCGGCAACGCTCGGGGTGTCGCCGGCAAAGACGGAGGCACCGGGTGCGACGCCGTCTGGAGGTGTCGGGTAGACGCCGGTGGCGGGCTGGAGCTCTCCGTATGCACCTATCCTGGTGTTTAGTGGCGACGACGGGTGGAGGCCGGGGTTCTCTTCCTTGCGGTGAAGAGCGTCGTCCCTGCGGTGAAGAGCGTCGTCCTTGCGGTGAAGAGCGTCGTCCCTGTGGTGAAGAGCGCCGTCCCTGCGGTGAAGAGCGCCGTCCCTGTGGTGAAGAGCGCCGTCCCTGTGGTGAAGAGCGCCGTCCTTGCGGTGGAGAGCGTCTTCTTTGGCTGCCTTGGCTCTGCGCTGTGCCGCAGCCTTGTCCCGTGCTGGTTTGCCTGCGAACCAGTCCTGAGCGACATGGTATGGGTCTCTGAAGCCTGGCGAGTCGGCGGTTTCGAACCAGCGCAGAGCGCTGTCTGTGGCTGTGGGAGGGCCATCAGCGGCCGCTGTGGGCATCGCATCACTGGACGGTTCATGGTAGTAACACAACGCCATTGGCCACAAGACGTCTTGATCCGAACACAGGAGGAGCGAGCTTGCGGCTGCTGGTTGGCTATTGAACGTGGTACGTAGCCTGACCCAAGCGCTGCTGTTGTCCAGGCCGGGCAGGGAGTAGCCTTTCCATGCCAGCCACCGCTTGACCGTCTTTTTCCACCTGTCGACACTCTGCTCCAGGTTGGTGCGTCTCTGCCTCTTCCGGCGGGGCCGCTGTGCTGGGTCCTCGGCGGTGGGCTGGAGGGGGTCGTCGAAGCTCATGATCCTGGCGAGCATGCCATTGGGAGCGACGCGGACGCAGGTGCCCAGCAGCGCGTCGAGTTTGCGTCCCGACGAGACATGGCCCAGGCAGCAGAGGTCGGTTGTTCGTTCGGTCAGAGTGGACACGACCAGCGCACCAGAGCTGGCCCAGTGCAGGTCGAGGCTTGTCAGCCAGCGCGGCTTGCGACTGGACCCCAACTCGCGAGTGTGTTGGAGGGGCTGAGAGACAAAGGTGCGGCAGTTGAGCGAGGTCACGGCGCATTCTCTGACGAGCTCGAGGGTGATGAGGGCGACGACGGAGGACGTGAACAGGCCGTAGATGGCGACGCAGTCGGGCGGCGGCGGCGGCGGCGGGTGCTCTGCAGCGCCGGGCAGGCTGGCGGTCGGAGTGGACCGGGCGGCGGCGGAGGGGTAGCGGGCGGACAGCGGAGGGCGTGCGAGCTCGAGGGCTTTTGTGAGACCGGCTTGTTCTCCTGGTGCATGTCAGCGTGTCGCGACAACGACGCGGCATGCGCAGGCACGCACGTTGGAAGAGATAGCCGTCGACGGCGGGCAGGTCGGCCGGGCCAGCGCGCGCGTCCGCGTCCGTGGTCGTGGTCGTGGTCGCGGTCGGCGCGAACAGCCACAGCCACGGCCGCGTCGCATCGCGTACTATGAAGAGGCGGCGCCGGCGCAGCTCGGCCTCGACGGCGCGCGTGTCCTCGGACGGGCTCCCATGGCGCAGCGACGGGGCGGGCTGGGCCGGGTCGCGGGCGACGGAGAAGGCCTGGTATGCGACGGCTTCAAAGTCTCCCTGCGGGTCGGTCAGCGAGGGGGGGTGAGGGTGGAGGTCTGGCCCCAGGGACGCGCCACGTACGATGAGGTGCGCATTGGTGGTGCAGAGTGCGGGAAAGTCCATTAGACGGTCTGCGGCCCTCTATGGAACTCTCCGGTGGTGTTCGCGTTCGGGGTGCACTCGCAGGCCGGCGTGAGCCTTCATCAACTCCGCGGGGGTCGGGCTCCACAGGCGGCGCGGTCAGGCGGTGGTGCGGTGGTGCAGCGGTGCGGTGGTGCGGTGGTCGCGGTGGCCGCGGTGGCTGCTCAGGGCGTCGCGGGCGGAGGTTCGGTGGTTCGGTGGTTGCTCAGAGCTGCATCGTGTGGCCGCGTCGACGATAGCTGGGGCATGTCTGTCGCCGGGCGGGCCGCCGCGAGCCAGTGAGGAGCGATGAGTAAGCGCAAGACTGCAGCAGTGCAGCAGCGCAGCAGTGCGGCAGTGCGGCAGTGCAACAATGCGACAGTGCAACAATGCGACAGTGCAACAATGCGACAGTGCAACAATGCGACAGTGCAACAATGCGACAGTCCAACCATGCGACAGTCCAACAATGCGACGGTCCAACAATGCGACAGTCCAGCAATGCGACGGTCCAACAATGCGACAGTGCAACAATGCAACAGTGCAGCAGTCCGGCGACGTCGGCTGTCACGCGCGCAAGACTCAAGCTGCGAGGTGGGTCGGCTGGTCGTCGGCTGGGCGGCTGGGCTGGGGTCTGCCGCCGTCTGCGTAGCTCAGCCCTATCGATAGCGTCGCATCGGCAGCATCTTCGAAACTTTTTGGCCCTCTGCACCGCTCGCTCGCTCGCCCGCCCGCCCGCTCGCCCGTCCACCCACGCCGTCGCGCCGCCACGCCGCCATGAAGATTTCAAACTCGGCCGTGCCCGTCTACACCATCAGCGGCAGCGAGGCGCGTCCGCTGCCCGAGTGGCTCGTCCGCCGCCGGAAGCGCAGCCTGAAAAACGACGCCGAGTTTGCGAACCGCGTCGAGCTGCTGCAGGACTTTGGCTTCGACGAGGCCAGCCAGTGCGTGCGCGTCAGCGACGACGGCGACTGGGTCATGTCCACGGGCACGTACAAGCCGCAGATCCACGCGCACTACCTGCCGCACCTGTCGCTCTCCTTTGCCCGGCACACCAACACCCTCAACGAGACGTTCCGCCTGCTGTCGACCGACTACACCAAGAGCGTCCACCTGCAGGCCGACCGTGTCATCGAGCTGCACACCGCGGGAGGGCTGCACCACGCCACCCGCATCCCGCGCTACGGCCGCGACCTGGTCTACGACAGGCGCTCCGCCGAGTGTCTGGTGCCGGCCGTGGGCGTCAACGCCGAGGGGCTGGGCGAGGCCTTCCGTCTCAACCTCGAGGTCGGCCGGTTCATGCGCAGCTACGAAATCGACGTCGGCGGCGACGACCTGCTGGCGCCGGCCTCGCTCCAGGGCGCCGTCGACGCGGGCGCAGTCAACACGGCGGCCATTGCCGAGGACAGCCACAACCTGCTGGCCTTTGGCACATCGCTGGGCACCGTCGAGTTCTGGGACTCGCGGTCGCGGAACAGGGTCGGCATCCTGTCCGCGCCGCAGGACGCATTCGAGGGGCGCTCCGAGGTCACCGCGCTCGCGTTCCCGCGCTCGGGCCTGAACCTCGCCGTCGGAAACTCGACCGGTCTCGTGCACGTCTACGACGTGCGGTCGCCCACGCCGCTGCTGAAAAAGGACCAGGGCTACGGCTTCGCGGTCAAGAACATCATCTACCTCGAGAGCAGCACGCGCTCCCGCGGCCACGTCGTCGCCGAGCCCAAGATCCTCACCGCCGACAAGCGCATCATCAAGATCTGGGACCCCGCCAACGGCACCCCGTGGACCTCGGTCGAGCCCGCCGTTGACCTGAACCACGTCGAGTGGGTCAAGGACTCGGGCATGCTCCTCACCGCCAACGAGGGGAAGCAGCAGCACGCCTTCTTCGTCCCCCAGCTCGGCCCCGCCCCGAAATGGTGTGCCTTTCTCGACAACATTGTCGAGGAAATGGCCGAAGACCCCAGCGACCCCTCGGCGTTTGGTGCCGGCGCCGCCGGCCAGGTCTACGACAACTTCAAGTTCCTCACCACCGCCCAGCTCAAGACGCTCAGCCTCGACCACCTCATCGGCACCACCAGCCTGCTGCGCCCGTACATGCACGGCTACTTTGTCGCCCAGAAGCTGTACGAAGAGGCAAAGCTCATCTCCAACCCGGACATGTGGCA